>NW_023255341.1:311836-611836 GCF_002007445.2 Ailuropoda melanoleuca
AAAAAAAAAAAAAAAAAGAGAAAGGCTAGTCGTGCCAAGCACTAAGCAGGCAAGGCCCTTTGAAGAGACCCAAACTTGGACTCTCCCCAGGTACTGGACACTAGCAGCAGCAGCTAGTCCTGGCCTTGGACTTCTTTCTTGCTTCTGCTAATGCTTTAGATCAGGGCCAGAGTCAATTGAATATAGAGACTGATTTCCTTGGAGGTCTTAGGGAGCCTAGCAGAGAGAAAAAAATAGCAGATCTCCTAGAATACTGTACATGCTAACATGATAGAATGGAAATGGGTCTTGGGGGCAGGCATTAGGGTACCTCACTGAAGAAAATCATAACATTTGGCCATTGTCCTTTTCAGAGACCAAGCAAAGAAAGAAAAGAGGCAAAAGCAACCTATCTTGCTAAGTTGCTTTTAAACTGCATTTTTTTTTTTTTGCCTGGCCGTTCTACTTTCTAGTTTCCTCTCCTGTGATGCGAAGAAGGAATGAGTTTTTGCTTCACTGAAGATTCCACTTCTAAGTTGTGTCCTTAAGGTATTACATGTTAACAAAATGTTGGCAGATCAGACAGCAGTTTTAAATGCTGCTTTTTTTTTCACTATATTTTTTTTCTTAAGCAGAAGTACTGCTAGCAGCACCTTCAGTGTTCATTTCATCAGAGTACTCTCTAAACATATCGTATATTTATTGCATCTTTGGGAGTAATAATTTTCTTTCCAGCCTTCAAATTACTACATATTTGTTACTGCACCACTGAGGGAGGAGATCATTTGTTATTAATTCCTTGTCTGATGTGAAACATTTAATTCTAACTGAAACCAATGCACAAGAAAATAAACAGTGCATTTCATATGCAAAGTGTCTGCTTCCCTCACTGGGAGGCAGTGGGAATCATTTTGACCATATGGTGGGTATTTATCATCCGATGGCTCATGAGCATCTCTACTGTCTGCCTCCCTTTTCTTCTCAGACCTGAGCACTGGCTCTTTTTCAAAGAACTAAGGTCAGATTGCTTTCAAACAGAACTTCTAAACCCCGGAAGCTCATCAGAATCCCCAAGGAGATTTCTTTAAATGCCAATTACCAGGCCACACCATCCTCAGGTCTGTCCCAGGGGTGGGACAACTAGTGGTTACTCTCTTGGATTCCAAAGCCAGACCGCTTGAGTATAACACCGAGCTTTGCCACTTAAGACTGTGAGTTGGTGGGCGAGTTAATTTAAACTCTGTGCCTCGGTTGCCTCAGCTAACCTAAACCACAGAGTTATGGTGAGAGAGTTCATGTAAAGTAATTAAAGCAAAGCCTGGTGCACAGGAAGTACCTGTTAATGTTAGCTATGACTTTTGCTGATGAGTACCACCATTCTCAACCTCTAAAAAAAAAAGCTAGGATTTGTCCTCCTACTCTTACCCACTGGGTTTTACCCTAGCCATTGTTGATTGACTTCCCATTGCTTCACCAAACAAACAAACAAACAAACAAACAAACTACAGAAGAGAGGAAAAATCCCAGGGCCAGTTTTAAAGTAGGTCCAATACAAGGCAGGTTGGATCTTTTGTTTTGTTTTGCTTAGAATCAGAAATGAGTGAAAAGAACCCTTTAAATAAACCTGATACTTTGTATTAAAAAAAAAAAGTTCAGGCATACACATGCAAAATTCCAAAATGCTTCAATATTCCAAACTTTATGTCTAAATATTTTTAAGCAACCACACATTACTAAAAGACCACATACCAAGAGGAAGAAAAGAGGGTCCAACATCTAAATGATTAAAGCACTAGGATATGTAACTATATACACTTGACAAAGACAGCAAACACTATGGTATTCCGTCTTATCCTCAAACCCAAACCTGATAACTGGTTATTACGCATCTGTAAACTCACACACACATTGCACTTCTGATGTCTTCTAGTCCTTAGTCCTATAGGATGAGTTAGATTCATGGAAGTGCTATTGCCTTGAAACATGCCCTTTGGGCTTCACAAATTATGCACATTACTTGTCTCTTTAGATTGAAATCATCTTGCTGATAAGCAGCCTCTTTAGTCTGCCTTGATGTTGCAGATTGCCACATGTGGATGTATTGTTAAAAATACAAAATAAAAAGAGGATGTGAAGAAGAGAGCATATTGGCCAAGGCTCTGAACACTGTCACTTTACATGTCAAAAAGTTAATGGCATACCCTTTCGTTCTTTCCATAGCACCTAGCACAGTGCTTTCCACAGAGTAGGTAGTCACCCGAGATTTTGTTGACTAATACAAAGTGCTGTTGAATAAGACGTGCTCTGTAGGTCCAGGAGGGTTTACACATATTCAAGGTGCAATGTGTATGTGGTACTTTGCCGATGCCTTTGTTTTAATTTTTATTGCTTAAAAGTTGAGGAGTTTAAAATCTCTTCTTCCCGGAGACACAGAAGCCTAAGTGATGAAAAGTCTTTTACTTACAGTAATTTTTGGAACTCTTCTAGTTATTGCTTATTTTTTCACAACTCATATTCATCTTCTTTTATTGCTGCTCAGCTACAAATCATAGCACTGTGCTTATTATGGCTTATGCATAACTCTGAATGAAATATCATTTGATAAGTGAGAGTGAATTACTAGCCTCTCTTATCTAAATCTATCCCTCTACATATTTCTAGTGTCCATTAGCCCATCAGCCATAGGCACTAAGTCAAATATATTAAATATATTTTCCTTTCCTGGTAGAGATAGGAATGACACTTTGGCACAAAGTTTAAGAGTTTCCAAATCACATTTTCACTGTGGTTTTCAAAATATAAATATATTGCATTAAATGTAACCATCAGAACGCAGCTACCTATGTTGAAGTGAGGCTGTTAAAGAGCTAGTTGTTTTGCAAAGACTCTGTGTTTTCCACTTCCGGGCACAATAGGGAGTTAACATAATGGAAAGTTACTAACACATGATATTCTTTTAGCACAGTCCTGTCATATTGTAACAAGGTTTTACTTTTAGATCTTTAAGTAATTTAACACAGAATAGATCTCATTATCTTAAGAGAACTATTGACCAAGAAAAGGTGGGGAGAGAGAAGAAAGAAAGCATATTACAATCAGGAGGCTAATGGTCTTATGTGAAAGGGAATATTGCAAATGCTTTTTCTTTAAAGTGAAACTGGACAAAGGCCAGACTGATTATTGAGGGAACAATGCTGCCATGGTTAGGGGGAAGTTAATTGTCTCGATAGGTTCTTTCCATACATGATAGCCATGACTTAATCATTCAATTCTTACAAATGCACCCACACGGAAATGGACTGTGATCTTCCCATGTATACAGTAGAAGGAAACATGGAACTATCTGAGCCATGAGTCTCTCAACAAAAGAGTAATGTTGAAACTGACACATGGGAAGGTCTTTTTACTCAGAAGACAATGTGCACTCATTTGGCATTTTCAGGTTCAAGGCTACTAGACAAGGAACTATCTAGGAAGCAATCTGGTGAGGTGACAAACTTCAGTCTCCCATGCTCTGTGAATTTCCAGTCCACACCACTTCCATCTGCTAAAAGTATAGCAGCTCCAGCTATGGCCCTGCACTCCGCATTACGAGCAGATGTTCTCTCTGGAAATAGGTTTCCCTTTTAAAAATGAACCATCAGACTCCATTATAATCTGCTCTTCTGTCATTTGCTTTGTTATACTTTCTGTGCCAACAGATTGTGAGGCACCAAACATTTGAAGCAGAGCTCTGTAAAATTGCTAACATCTAGTAATAAATATTAATGTTCAACTGTTACATGATAACTGGAGGTGGATATAAAGTTAGCTAACATTTGACAATAAGTGGAAAATCATTATTTGATATTCATTTTAACAAATGTGGTCAAGAGTGAACTCTTATTAGGAGAGATATGAAATACAGTTTTATGTGTGATTCTATTATATGGCACTTTCTAAAGGGAAAATTGTAAAGGATGGCTAAATGAATGGGAAGAATACTTCTTTATATTGTAGCCAGTTGGGCTGGGGAGTTGGAAACAGTGAGATTGGGTCTGTACTTTCACACTCACGGCATACACACACACACACACACACAAACACAGCACTGAAAAAAAAACAAGTAGTTCTCCTAGTCCTTTTTTAAATATAGACTTTGCCCTCCTCTTAAAGCTCCTAGAATTTGCTTTAAGTGCTAGGAAACTAAGGTACAGAAAGGTTAAGTAACTTGCCAAGCTAGAAAGAGGTGGTAGGCTGGATTTGAACTCTAGTTTTCCACTACACTGTGCTGCCTCTTCATGGAGGGACACAGTCCCATTTTTTAAATTCCTTAAAAATGTTATTACGACAGCAGCCTGAAGCACCAATAAAATCTGGCAGACCTTCTAGAGACATCAAGCCAGCAATATCTCAGAAACTGAGCAGCTAACTTAAGTGGCCTTTCAGAGAAGACTGTCACAGCAAAGCATGTAGCTCCTCCAGTAGGGACAAGCTACTAAAGATCAATATACAGTATTAGTGGTTTGAAAGTAAGTAAAAACAAAGGCTGGGGGTGGGGAGGTTACAACTTCGTTATTCTGTACATTGGATCATGCTCATGTATTTGGGTAATGTATTTTAAATACTTATTTGGAGAGCCCTACATTAAAGCAGCTAAGGATATGGAAAATGGAGCCCAACAATTGTTTCATCTGTGAAATGGAGGTCATAATGTTATCTATCCTTTAGGTTGTTAGGAGGATGAAATGAAAGAAAATATGTGAAACTCTTAACACAAAGACAGGAACAGACAGAGCCCTCAATAAGCGTTAGCTACCGCTATTTTTATTATACAGTTGTTAATTTTCTTACCTAGTCTCCCCAAACAGTCCATCAGCCACTTGAGTGCAAAGGGTCTTATTCCTCTTTGAAAGGTAATAGAATGCAATAGTTAAAAGTAGTCTTGAGAGCCATACTACCTTAGCATACGGCTGGCTGTGTCACTTCCTGCCAGTAAGATCTTGAACAAGTTGGTTATCTCTGTGTCTCAGCTTCCTCATATATAAAATGGGCCCGCAGATAGACTCGACTTCATACATGTGTCCTGAAGATTAGAGTATAAGTTCCACGAAGACATGAATTTGTGTCTGTTTTGTTCAAATATGCATCCCATAACATACCTGGCATGCAATAAGTGTTCAATACAAATATGCTAACTGGTTATACACAAAGCACTTAGAACAGATCCTGTACAGATATAGGAAAATTAGCTGTCATTTACATCTCTACCTTTGGAGCCTAGTGCAGTGCTTAGCACAGGTTAGGACCTCAAAAACCGTTTGTAGAATGAATAAATGAATGTTGTCCCTCTAGTCTGTGCCAGCCCTCCATCATGAGAACTGTGAAGCTACGGAAATTTGACCTTTCATGTCCTTGGCCCCCCTCACTACATCACATATTGTGTACATACCTTTAGTAATTAAGAAAAATTTCTGAGGCTCAAATGAAATCGAATGTCAGACATGTAAGAGATCTCATAGATTCATGATTCAAACCTTCCGTTTTGCTAATTTATTCTATATCCATTCAATGTTATAGGCTTGATCCTGAAATTGGTAGTGGGGCCTACAATGGTAAGCAAAATAGTTATGATCTCTGCCCTCATGGATCTGTGGATCTTACAGCCTAGTCATTGCCCTTCCCTGTGGTTTATTTCCTCATTTGTAAAATTAGGGAGTTGAATGACCGCTAAGTTCTCTTCCAGCTCAGAAATCAAATATAACATGCTGACTAAACCCATGGGTTTTCAGATAAGGCTACTTGTATTAGAAGCCCATTTCTGGTACTTTTTTAGATGTTTGAACCTGACTCAAGTAAAGGCTTTCCAAGCCTCCATTTTCTCATCTACAAAATGGGAATACTGATAATAACAACTATCTTGTTGTCATGTCGGGGGGACTAAATTAATTTTATATATATATATAATTTTGATGGTGCCTGGCACATACTAAATGCTCAACAAACAGTGGCTAATATTATTTAAGCTCTGTCATTCCATGATGTGCCTGCCATTCATAAGGCCCTTTGTGGGAGGTTGCTCCCCATACAGCCAGCTGTACCTAGGAATGTCAAATAGGGCCAATCTGCATATCAGATCTGATTTTCAGAAATGTCTTTGAATCTCACCTCCTTTGGGTTGGGCCTGAGTTGTCAGATGAAAAAATGAAAGCCCTCGGTCCCAGCAAAGCTTTCCTACTTGTGTCACATTGCTGGGCAGCATCTGTATATCGTGTCGGGTTGTGATAAAAGCTAAGGGGATAGTAAATATCTAGCGGGTTACTGAAACTTCAGTTAGGATCAGCCAGGGAAAGCCTGTCTCAGAAGTGCTGCCACCACTAAGTGGCAACTTGCGGTTTCCAAACGTGCAAATTCTCTTTCTTATGCGGTCCTGGGAAGGAAAGCTTTCTTGTTCTCCCCACCTTCTGGCTGAGGTTGCTGTTTTGATCACATTCCTCCATGGTTTATCAAAGCCAGGTGCAGCTCCCTGACAAAGCGTTGGGAGGGATTTAAAACATCTTCAGCTGCCTTTGGAGACCTCAGGAGGGATTGATCCAGGCCAAGTATTTGACCCGCCATCTGAAACTAAGCAAGTGAAAAACAAAGCTACCATATGGTCAACTCAAGCTCCACCTGTGTGGAGGTTCTAGAGTCCAGCCTAGTCCTCCACACCACTACCCTGAGCATGACTTCCCCTGATATAACCTCACCAGAGAGTTGTGTGTCAGAATAGCTATTTTCTAAGCAAAATCATACCAGTGTTTATAAGTTTGATCCCTTTTTGGCAATAATTGCTGACCGAAAGAGGGGAAACATTTGTAAGTACTCCCTCTTCTCTCTCACTCCATCCCAGAACCTCCTAAGCACCCTTACACACACACACACACACACACACACACTAATACACAAACCTTTTTTTTGTGTCCCCAACACAATAAAAATTCGGGGATAAGAATAGTGAAGATGGCGCAAAGTTAAGCTTGAGATTTATTCTATGAGGAAACACTACAGTAAACTGTAAAGACCTTATATATTTCTAGAAACCTAGAGCTTGAACTTCAAAAAGTCAATGCACTGCAAAATGCACTGCATAAAAAACAGTGACTGAAAAGTAGCTATTGGCAAAGTATATTACTTTTCCCATGGATTTCAATGCTAAAATATAATGGTGAATTAGTGTTTCATCAAAAGAAAAAGAGGAAAAGCCCCAAGTAGAATGAATAAACAAAGCTGAAAACCTCCGAGAGAAAGAAGTTAACTGTAATATGCCAATCCTGTAACCTCTGGAGGGCTGTGTTCCACCAAAAGCTTGGAGTTTTCTACTTTCCCTTTGTAGAATTTTTCCAATTTTCAAATTTATCATTCCTCCTCTCTCTCCCCTCAGATGTTGTTCAGTCTGCAAACCCTGGAGATGCTTCCTATTTCTGGACTAATCATATGCTGAGCCTTCTGATTGCAGGGAGATCAAAATGTCAAAATTCCGGAAGACAAAGTTTAACCCAGATTTCACATTTCCCTTCATTTTCTATGAAATACAAAGCCCAATTGTACCGAAAATTATTAAAGCTGGATGATGGGGACAGCACATTTATTACACTATTCTCTCAACTACTATGTATGTTTGAAGATTTTCATAATAAAAATAACTCAAGGCCCAAACAATTTGCCAATACTCCTTTCTCTTACAACGTGAAGGAATTCTAAGTTGTTTAGATGGTCCTAAACCCCAGAAGTAGCATCCCACACTTGACCAGGGAGCAGAAAAGAGAGGGCATTTGCCTATAGTCCACTCCTGCAGGGAGTACTCCTCAAAAACAAACAAACAAACACGCAAAAATGAATAGGGCTCTTCTGACCCATTAATTACTTTTCCCAGGGACAATTAGAATTTCCTTTGGCCTCATTTAGCCTGTAGAAGAATAAGTATCTCCCTAATTTATCCATATAAAAAAGAACAAGTTTATCCTTTCAAAATGCTGCAAATCATGTTACCTTACAAAGAGATCAACACTGTGAAAGCCATGGAACATGCCTTATATCGTCCACTCTGTATAACCAGAAACACCTGATAATGAACACTGATTTCACACATTCTAATTGCCTGTCTTCTCTCTCCCATGTGGCCCTATTCTGTCTTACCCACCAGGACCTCATGCCTCCCTAGTATTTTACAATTGTTCTTGCTACTCTCTAGTGTTTGTTTTCCTTTGATAACGATCTTCCCACTTTTGGCTACAAAGAGGCAGTAAGGAGTGTATCCAGCTTAGACCATTTCTTACCCTCTTCATGGCCAGCACCCCATTTCAAGCTACCATTTTCTCTAGCTTGCATTACTGCAGTAGCTTCCTAATCAGTCTTCCTGCTTCTGCCTTTGACTTTCTGCAGTCCACTGGTCAGAGTGATACTGTTAAGTTTTGAGTCAGATTACTACTCTGCTCAAAACCTAGAGATACCTTCCTCCTATCTGGGGACTAGATACCCATGTGGCTACTAATTCAGCTTCTTTAGGTCTTACTCAAAAATTACTTTCTCAGTGAGGCGTTCCATGGCTGTCCTAGCTAAAGTTTCAGTAACCCCCTAGACACTTACTATCCCCCTTTTCTGCCTCATTGTTTTCCTTTCCTTAGCATTTATCACAATCTGACATAATATATATTGTACTCATTTACCTTATTGTCTACATTCCCCACAGAATATAAACTCTGAGGGCAAAGGTTTTTGTCTGTTTTGTTCACTATTATATCCCCAGCACCTAGCAGACTGCTAATCGTGTAGTAAGTGTTCAGTTAATACTTATTGAAGGAACAAATGAATTAGAAACCACAGAGGTATATATATCTGTGTATTTATGTCTGTGTGTGTTGTGTGTGTGTGTGTGTTGGTAGGACCGCAGGCTGAGGGATCAGGTAGAAAATTGTACTATATGATCATCTTCCTTTAATCAGACCATCATAAATGCTCCCATTTACCAACTCCTTTAGTTCTTGCCCTTTCACCTCTAATCACATAGTAAGACCTGTCAAGTTTTCTTTCTAGTACTACTGTCACTATCCTAATTAAGGTCCTCATACCTCGTGCCTAGATTATAGCAAGAGTTTTCTACTTAATCTCCCCAGTGTCCAATCCATTGTCCATTGTCCATCCATTCTTCAAAAAGTTTCGTATTCAGCAAGCATTCAGACGTGATGCTTCCCCAGGCCCCTCAAAGCTCAGGCCATGTGCAATGGGCTCAAGGTCGCAGAGGTAGAGTTATGCTACATGAATGATACAGATTTCAACTTCTCAGTGTAGAAGGCGTTTGGACACAGAATTCTTAGGCCGTTCAGATTTGGATTAATGCTTGAAGATAGGAGAAAAATAGAGGCAGGCCAAGGGGAAAATAATTGGCCCAATTTCTTAAACACCATCGTAAACACTAGAATGTGAAGTCAGGAAAGAAACTGTGTGAAGAAACAACTATACAGCTAACTGTAAGATTTGAACTTCAGCATTCTCCCTCAAAATGCATAAGGTCTATAGGCCACATAATCTAAAAACTCAGACTAATGTGCAAGAAACAAGGCTACTTCTTTCTCCCTTGAAGTTGCATTCCTTGAAAAGATTCATTTTGTGAAGTTGGGAGAGAGATGGAATTTATGTTAAACTATGCTTTACTTCTCATATATATGTATGTACTTACTTATTACATACATACATGTGAGCATTATATATATCAAGAAAGAAAAAAAGAAAAGGGATAGAGCTTGTTTTGTGACTCATTGGACTTTTTTTTCCCTCTCTCTAGTGATCGTGAAAATTATTTTCTCTCATTGCCTGCTAATCAAGATTAGACAAATACCTCATTCATAAATACTTCAAGGAGAAGAAATATAAGAGAAATATGAAGAATGACATATAAAGGGGACATTGGTGTGGAGCTGCTCAGGATCTGGACCTGTGAGTAAGGCACTGTGTGATACTGAAATGTCTCTAGTTAGAGTGCTTTCTACCTGGGACAGAGTGTGGGGTGCTCTCCATTAAAAACTGGGGAGGGGTCTTTGGGGGATTCACAAAGTCCTGGGAATTGTAAACGAAAGTGTTTGTGTACACCATTGCAATGGTAAAGTTTAGCAGTTGCAACAGAGACTCTATGGCCCACAAAACCTAAAATATTTACCATCTGGCCCTTTACAGGAAAAGTTTGCTGACCATTGGCATATAGATGTGAATAGAAAATCTCAGAGTGCACTGCAGGTAATAAGCATGAGTATTATGTGTGAGATGTTTGTTTCAGTTATACGTGTGTGATACTAAGTCATGATGCAAACTGCATTCCTTACTATGGGGAGCAATTCAAAAAATTGAAAAGCACTTTAGTCCATGTTAATGAGTTTGGACTTTATCTTGAAAGAAGCCATTGAGAGGTTTTAAGCAGAGTTGCGATTTCACCAGCATTGTATTTTAGTAAGATCCTTCTGGCTGCAGTGTGAATAATGTGATAAAGAGAGGCAGGGTAAATGAGAGGAGGCAAATTAGGAGACTATTTCCATCATCCAGATGAGGGATGCTATGGCCCAGACTACAGTGGTGGCAATGGGAATGAGGAAAGTTTATCAGACATTTTCTGAAAAGCTCCGATGTGTTAATTTGGGGATGTAAAATACTTCTGTCTTGGTCTCTGAAACTCCATATTTTTTTCTGCTAAAGAAAAAAAATGAATTCTAGAACAGTGTTGGCAAAGCATGTCAGGCTTAGCATTGCATGTTACTCAGTTCTGACATCCAAAACCCTGAGAACTACATCCCAGACTGAGAAAGTGCTGGGCTACCAAGGCAAACTGGATAAGAACACTTCAACAACAGGAATTTTAAAATGGGTTAGTCTTTAAATTCTTTATCTCAAGGCCTCCTTTGGGGAAATTGATGAATTCATTACCAAAGACTTTATGCATGTAATTGAAATCATTCCTCCCTTCCCATTTTTTTCCTTGTCTGACCTCACTTCCAGGCTTAGCTCTCTGTCAGGGCCCTTGCTGACTGAGAAGGACCAGATAAAGGGCCCCTGGGGGCCTATCAACACCTCTTCAATTACACCTGAGCTATGAGGCAGGCATGCGAACCAATTTCTAGGCCTCTGGCGGCCAAGTGCTCAGGACTGATTCAGCCAGTTTTCCCAGCTAATTTTTTAACTCCTTGATATCTTTCCTGTGAAAGACTAGGGTTTCGATCTCTTTTTCAAATATGTCCCCCCCCTCCCCACCACCACTATCACCCTGCTTTATAGCCCTCAACCTCTCTCATTCTCAACCAACTTTCTGGATCTAAAAAGTCACCAGGGCCTATTGTGAACATATATTGGGATTGACTCCAGCTGTGCTGACCTGTAACACACATGAATACAGCCTTGACAGATTGCTTGAAACCCAGAGGGACAGATGAATATGGGGTTACCAGACCTTCATTTCAAGGGCTGTTGACTAGCTAGAGTGCACAGACTCTAAAAGGAACCATAGTCCTGTCATGCATGACTAATGCAACTTGAAAGACAGGCACTGGGTATAGAGAGAGAGTAGCGAGAGGCCTATGAGGCTGATCAAAAGCCCTCTGGCTTGAAAATCCCACTGCTACAACCACTTCTTTGGACCATGACATTGGGTTCTCAAAGATCTCAGTTAAAATGTCAATATGTTTTAAGACATTAGCATCCATTGTTAATATTCTAGTAAGGAAGAACATATCAGGTTGGTTACCTATCTCTTAAGAGTAGTTGAAAAGAGTAGTAATTTCTAAGTAGACAGACATGGTTTTGAATCCTACCTCTGCTACTTAGTAGCTGTGTGACCTTGGGCAAGTCCCCCAAGCTCTCTAAGCCTCAATTTATGTGTATAGAAAATGGATATATCACCCACTACATAAGGTGACTGTGAGGATAAAATGAGATGATATTTATAAAGTGTCTGGCACATAGTAGATACTCAATAAAAGTCTGGCTCCCTTGAACCCTAACAGAGAAAAAAAAAAGTACTCTAGAAAAATGGGATGTGGCTCAATTTTAGAGATAATCTAGAGTAGAAAATGACGTGGGGGAGACAATCACAATACAAGAGAAAACTCTGCTTGGGGAGAAGGGAGCATACTGGAAACCTGGACATCTAAGGAAAATTAAGGCTTTAGGCACCAGGGGGGAAGTCAAGACACTGACACACAGAGAGAAGGAAAGTAGGGAAATGTTGGAGCCACTGGCACAGTTTCCCCATCACCTTTGGGCAGAAACAGCCGAGGTTCCCAACAGGGCTCTGTGGACTGATTCCCTGCAGCACACTGATCATTGAGAGAATGCGGTAGGGTTATAGACAGCAAGCTAGTAATTGCATATAACTAAGAGAATCTCACGTCACTTCTCACCCATCTTCCTCCACATCAAAAGCAGCACATTGACAGAAGTGTGAGACATGCGAAGGAGGTCATGTGCCTACATAAAGGAAGTTTAGGACCTAACACTCTAAGAGAACGCCTCTCTGATCCCATCCTGGAGAATTTTGTTTCACAGGTTAAGGGTCCCATCCCCTCACAAGTAGTAGCATATCTATACCCCAAAACCAAAATAATGAAAACAGGTAATCCTATCTATCCCTAGAGCAGCTGTCACCTCTTATCAGAAGCTGTCCTCTTAGGCAGTTCCTCACCATGATTTCTTTACCCCATACACAGCAAAAATCAATGACATCTGAGGTGAGGTCACAAGTACTTTACCAAAATGAAGAAGTGTATTATTTCAATAATCTGCTTTGTTTTGTTTTATCAACTTGAATAGCTTTGAAATTATGCCTCTAATCTGGTAACTCTCCCACTTTTGGCAGAGGTAACAGTAGTTGTCCATGACCTTGGATGTACTTGTGTTGCATGTATGAATGCCTTTCATCATGTGACAACTTATTTTTTTCTTGCTCATTCCTTGAAGGATCTTATTTTAAGGAGGAGTTTCCATTCCTTTTTGAGACCAAAAAAAAAAAAAAGGGGTAAATGGAAGAGGGTCAGAGATACTTCTTTTCCTTGCACTTTTGGTGTGGGCTAACACATAAGCACTCACAATGGCCTCCTATGACTTCATGACCTCCAAGCCAGTGACAGATCAGCCCCCTTCCAATACACCTTTATGAACATCTGTGAGTCCACGTGAACATCTGTATATACATCTGCATATGTGATTTCACTTGTCCCAGCATGTCTGTGCTCATCTTCTGATGTAACACCTGTTAAACGGCAGCATCAAGTATCTGGGTATTGCTTGGCTTTAGGGCTAATTCTGGGGAATGAGATGCACTCTCAACTTAATACAGGTGGGTAGAGATAACAGGAAGCTGGAGATCCAGGGAAACAGTGGATTTCCTTGAGATCTTTTTTTTTTAAAGGTCCAGAGAGAATAGGACATGCCGAAGCAGGTTAGCCTTTAACCACTAAAGGCACTCTTTGGAAATGTTCTGCCATGCCCGTTTTTTTTACTCTACTGAGACTTTTTTTTTTTCCTGCCAGTTGCGGCCAGAATGAATACTTACAGCCTAAGTGCCAAGTCCCAGAGAACAATAGTTTGGATAAAGAAAGATTATCAGGATTTATACTGTAGCCTTGTTATGTGCAAAATCAGAGCCTCTCCTGTTGCTTCACTTTCAAACCCGAAGGCATCAAAGGGACAGCCAGGTCATCTTTGCTTCAAACTCCCTTTTCTCCTGCTGTCAGCTTCTACTACTTCTCCCCTTTTTTTCTTCAGAGAAGGCCCACTGTGAAGTTGGCCTGAAATGGTTATTCTTAAAGAATGGTTTTAGTGCTCTTGTTTAAAGTGCCACCCAGAAAAGTCTTTACCATTCTGGATACGAATGGGTCTCTCTCCTCAGAAAAAGATATTAACTAGGGTGGGAAGGAGGGGAGGCACTCAGGAAATGACTGGAGCCTGGTCGAAGGAAGAATCCCCTCTTAGCTGGAGAGCTGGCAACTGTGTGAAGTGGAAAAGGCAAGAGGAACCCTTTGGGCCTGAACACCAGTGACCCTGCCAAGAGCTGGTTACCTCCTTGGCCTAACAGTTACTCCATCCTAGAGCCAACCAATGCTCTCTACGACACATTTCACCAAACGCTCAACAATTTTTCCATAATAGCCTTTAATACTAAAATGCATTAAATTTTTGAAGCAGAGAAAACACATTTAAGGGGGAAACAGAGAACCACCAGATAAAAGGAAACAATGTGGCAGATAACACCATTTAAAACATAACTGTAATAATTTAATAAAGCTGCTTTATCATCTTCATAAAATAGACAAAGTGGTGATTCTTTTTTGTCTTTTTTTTTCTTTTTTACAATGATTCAATCACTGTGAAAATGTACATAACATATAGATCAGCATATACAACAATTTCATCTTCATATAATCAGCAACAGAGACTGCTTAATGAGACATACTGTACTTGCATCCCTCTAAATTTCCACCCTGGTTTGACAGGTAAACAGTAATAGTGTCATCAGGCTCATTCCCCTCACTAGAGGAGCGAAGGCGTAAGCCTTTTGCAACTAATACCTTAGCATTCAAATAGCACAAGGAGGTATTTGTTGCTCAATTTCTAGCTTGAGCTAGTCTGGCTCTTGGTCATTAAAGTCTGTATCCTAGCCTTCCTCAGCTGAACGCCAGCCAGTGCCAGTAAAAATCTACTTAACCAGTGCTGTAATGATGTTAGCTGGTTTGTTTGCTAAGGTTGACAGCAACGTTCAGTTAGTAACAAGGTCATCTTTAATTGCCAACACAGCTGGAGCAACAATCAGCATCATCAGTTTTCCCTAATGACCTACAGTGCTTTCCAATCAAGATCAGGTTTTTGTGGGTTGTTCTTTACCAAGAGCGCCTTGCAATATGCTTTTCAGACAAGGTGGTTGATTTCCTTTGTTTCACAAAAGCAATATGAGTTCTATTGGAAATTAATTCACTTTTGCACAACAAGTGACCCACAGGCCAATTCCAGCCTCACAAGAAAACAAAGAGAGCTGCAACAATTTCATTAGGACAATGTGTTTTGCTCTGGAATATTTCATTATCAATATAAAGCCACCCGGTCCCAGCCCCACCCCCACACAACCCCTTTGAATATTACTTTGTTACATACTTAAACTAAAGAACAACATCTCAATACACTTTAGTGTCAGCAGATACAATTTGACTCATGAAATGACATCCTTAAATGTAATTTTACTGAGAAGGCAAACACTAGGACTGTATACAATGGACTTCTTAAGCTCATGTATACCAGGTTTTCAAAGTCAGTTAGGGTCTTATGACCCTGGAAAAAGAGCCAAGTGGACCAGACTTATCAGGATGATTTGGGGAACATTCAACATCAAAATGATCCCCATAGAGTGAACTGAAATTCCAACCAGAACTGCTATTATGTACAATAATAATCCTTTTCCCACCCTGGATGCCCAATTGAGCTATCCCCTATACCCCTGCCTCTCCCCAAACTGCCCTTTGTCCTTGCTGCCTCAAGTGGACCACTTTTCTTTTGCTTGTTAATGATATGATAGTGCAATATGAAAAGTTCAACTGAATTCCCATCACACGATCAGTTGTATGCTGAAGGAACACAATCCGGATGATACTCTGGGTGTTGCTAATTTTCAGAGTTCTACGTTGTATTCCCTTTAACCTTTTTGATTCATGGTCGGTGGGTCACCATGTCAACAAATTAGTTTAAATGGGCACCATGGGTGCAATTAGCTCTATTAGGCAGGTTTACTCTGGAGCAGTGGTAAAGTGCAGTCCCTGGACCAGCAGCATCGGCATCCCTTTAGAATTTTTGACTAGGCAAAGACTCAGGACCTACCCCAGACCGACTGAAACTCTAAGTGTGGGGTCCATCAACCTGTGCTTTAACAAGCCCTCGACCTTTAGTGGGCATCTGATCCATATGAATGACGAGGCCTCACTGCCAGAGCTTCTGCTTCAGTTGGTCCGGGTGAGAGCAGAGAATCACCATTTCTGAGAAGTTCCCAAGTGATGTGGTTGTTGCTGGTTCAAAGACTACACTGTGAGAACAACTGCCCTTCAGGAACTTCAGGATCCCTCGGCCCATTACCTATTTGGACAATAAGGCAGACCATAATTTACTCCACTGGCTTTAAGAGGGTCAAAGAGATGGTACATTTCATTCTGAACAGGTTCAAAGATCAGTCAATATAGAGAAAAGAAAGAAGAGATTCCACACAGCGTGGCCCTCTTCTTCCTCCTATTCCTTGTATATCGCATATTCCCATATTTGGGGAAAAGCAATCAATGCAAACTAAAGCCTTTATATTGCATGAAGAAATTTACCTGCCCAGGGATGTGCCCAACGCAGCTGTTAGAAAAGTAAGTCATGCCTCGACACCAACTCCTTCCCAAAAGGGACATCAGAATAGATGGAATAGAACTCCCTAGAATTTAGGAACTGAGACTGCTCCCTTACATTTAAATGTGTAACATGTTTAGAGAGGGAAAAGAAGAATATTTGGCCCTCTGGCTTTATGTGGCTTTTCATCAGACGTATTGAAAAGAAGAAGGGAAAAACATGAGTCAAAGGGAAATCTAGGATCCTTGCACAAAATCCCTGCTTGAAGGCAGAGCCTGTCTATAAAACTAGCTTACAAAGCCCTCCTAGGATGCACTTGTGCTTCTGGGAGTACGTATACACCAGACAGTTGTGGGGGGGGAAGGTACTTTCTTAATGAGGGGAATTCTCTGAACATGCTCAATAAAGGGTTTGGGAGCCAAAAACACTCTGACTTCCCACTGAGGAAAAAAAAACAGTATTTTGGTAAGGAAAAGGGCTTGGTCTGTAGCTTGAAACTGATTTCTGAAGAAAATGGGAGAAAAACAGCAAAATCAATGCCACTGCTACTCTAACCATTTTAAACCTGGCTGGTAAGAGACATGACAGCCAGTGCCCTCTCTGGCTCAACAGC
Organism: Ailuropoda melanoleuca; assembly: GCF_002007445.2. Taxonomy (NCBI): domain Eukaryota; kingdom Metazoa; phylum Chordata; class Mammalia; order Carnivora; family Ursidae; genus Ailuropoda; species Ailuropoda melanoleuca. The sequence goes on from NW_023255341.1 coordinate 328,797, forward strand.
CATATAATATTTAATATTCCCACTTGCCACAATCTTCTCAGCTCCCTCATTCCCACTGAGCATAGTAGGAAATACACCTGTACAAAAACTGCCAAATCTGACTCGAAAGTGACCTTGATGCGGTAGCTAACAACCTAATATCAGGATGCATCAGGTGAAGAACAGTCTAAATTCTACAGGCAGCCATCATAACTTAAAGGAAAAAAAATAATTTTTAATATGTTAATCAAAAAGCACTTGAAAACACAAATAAATCCCTAATTCAAAATCTGCTAAAATGAAATGAATCGGAGGGGAGAAGAAGTGTGAGAGATAATGAAATGAGCCGAAATGAAGATATTACGGTAACTGATCTCTAATTATATCAGTTTCAGAGGGAAATCTGCAGCCACACCAATATTTTGCATGAGGTAGTATTCAGCACTGAAAAAGAAATAAGGATGGATTTATAGATTCATTTTAGGTTCTTTTTCAGAAATATTCTCCCCTACCTAAACCCATCCCTACTGCCTTAGCTACCACCCTCCCTCAAAACCCTCCCTCCCATAAAGGAAAATATTCCTAGTAATGTATAAAGCCAGGAACTCAGACAAAAATAACTAAAACATTTAAAAGAGCTCACTTATCTAACTAAACTTAAGGAAATAAATCCTCTTTTGAATTTTAGTACTCTATCCTCCAAGCCTTTTTTCTGGGTACTCTTGAATTTCAAAAAATGAAACAAATGAGAACAGAACCACAAAACTTGTTTCTTTAGAAAACTTTTTTAAGACCAAGGCAGAGCAAAGGTGACGTATCTGTTTAGTTTTAAATAATGAACTCTTCGGCTGCAAGAATACTATGTTGACTACTAAATATAAACAGATGCTTACTAAATGGGGGAGTTGGAGAAATGTTAAACAAAAAAAAAGAATGTGTAATAAACTTGTTAATAATAAAAGGTGTATTCCTAGCCTACAGCAAAGAGTTAGCTAAATCTAAAGGATTTTTTAATAGTTTCCTGTTCACATTTTTAATTTTAAAAAAGTATTAGTCATAAAGAGACGAGTTCAAGTGTCCAAGTGTCTCCATTTAGAAGGCACAGTAATTGGATTAGTGATGCTGTTACTGGTTACCTATCTTTTCCTAAATATACACTTCATACTGCTTACTCTATTCCTATTTCTAATCCTACAATGCAGAGCAACATGGAGTTCTCAATTCCAGCCCCCAACATGCTTTGCAGTCTAATTCTCATCGTGATTGGGAAACACTGAATCAGGAAGTATGTGTCGGAAAAGATGCTAATTTAGATCTCAAAATAGATTCAGTCTTTTTGAATTTCAGATGATTGGAGACAGGGAATTTCTAAGCCTGGAAACTGATAAATTCAGGAGCAACTTTCCCATTCAGGGCCTGAAATTTTTAAAAATTGATGCCATAAAACTTTCAGCACAGTAGTTCTGACAACTGCAAATTAGATAGCAGAATATCCAAAAATGACTTTCTGTGATGATCTATCACTGATCTGGGCAGAAGACTGAAAGGCAGGAGAAATACTCTGCAAGGTGGTGAGTAATCACTCTATGGCTATCCTCCATGAGTGAGTATCCTCCAAGTATTCAATCTATATGTGCGGAGTTGCTCAGTCACTTGCCATCTCAGTTTTTTGCACTTTGTTTTTGTCTATAGTTTTATTTTTTTTAAGAAAAAAAAACACCAACTTCTAAAAGCCTTTTGCCATCACCACACACGTAGCAATTTGCAATATCAAATACAACAATAGCACAGCTAGCAAAAGGGTTCTTAAAGCAGGGGTGTCCACAGCAAAGTAGCGGCATTGGAAAGTACTCAAGCTTCAGAAACAACCTTTTGGGGGCTCAATTTCACATCACTGAATCAAAGAATAGTACACAATAAATGACCATTAACTTGTCTACACTACAAAACAGTGGCGAGCTTATTAAAGGTGTCCAGAGCTTTCTCTTTTTTTTTTTGTTTTTTTAATGTAATCCTCCACAAACAATGGTAATTTATATTATAATTTTGACATAGAAAAATATATAAATTCAAACACTTAATACATAATACTTTTCACAACTGAATTTGTCTCTGTTTCCCCAACATCAAGGCCCCATGAACAACTCAAGCCAAAGCTAATTTGCTCCAACTGAACACCCCTGCTGCCTGTTGAAACGAGAGGGATTGTCACAGAATGATAGTCACTTATAAACAATACACTTAGGGAAAGCTCTGAAATAACAGCCACTCAAGAACCAACCATTGGTGAGCAATTAAAACAATCAGCTCCTGCTTCTTCGATATAACCAGCATGGTTTCTCTCTCTTCTTCCCCGAGACTGCTTTAGAGAATGATATCCTTCAGACGCTTCACACCAGGAGACTCCTTGTCACGACCCTCCTTCAGAGTGGGGTTGACCTCATGCATGACTTTCTCGCTGTCAGCTCCACGGGGCTCAGCTTCAGAGGGACGAGACGGGCCATTGTTGATATACTGCTCCAGATCACGGGCTGGGGGCGCCAGGGCAATGGTGTAAGACACGGAGGGCTTGGTGGGCAGAGGGCTCTTGAGGTGCAGGGGAGAGGTGACAGGGCTAATAGCCTCACAGCCATTGCCCGCCTCCCGGATAGCGCCGTTGACCTTGGGGCTGCAGATGGTCACATCGACAGTTCTCCTGCCTTTCAAGGTGGGCCTCTCCTCAGCCGGGTGGTCACTGACATCTTTTCCAAAGGTTGCAAAAGTCCGCTTGGTGGGGCCGCAGTCGTCATAAGCCTCAACATCAGCAGCAGTAGCTTCGATGGACAGTGCGATGACATTCCTCACGTGCTCGGGGGACTTGGAGCGGGTGGGCATGGGGTTCCGGGGCATCCAGCACCTGTCAGAGTGGCCAAGAATCCGACATTCTTCCCTGCAATGAAATCCTTCATTCTGATCTGTTTGGAGAAAATAAAATGTTGATTACATCAGCTTTTCCTAGGAATCATTGTTACTCCCTAGTGTTCTGGTTTCTTAGGTACCCACAGGCCCTTTTGGGAAATGGCACTTTTAGATAGTCCTTTATTGCTTTTGGGACAAGTGTGAAGAATTGGATCTTTAAAAGGCTGTAGATCTCCGCCTGTATACTCCTCTCTTTTATTATTATTTTTGTTGTCGCTCTCACTGCTGACAAAACTAAAAACCTAAAAGGAAACACGTTATGGTGAAAAAATGTATTTAAAAAAAATTTATCCTGAGTGTCAAGGCGCTGAGAGTCAGCATTTTTATCAACAACTCCTGTTAAAAATCAACTGCATTTGAAACTGGTTCCAGCAGAAGAGGGAGTGGAGGCAGAGCAGGGAATCCAACAGTCAGTATATCTGAGAAGTCTTGGCCATATTTTTGAGCAATAGCACTGCCAACCATGATTCCACCCTACTTGACAATGATATGCCATGCTTAATTTTAGATTGGTATCACGCTGTCTTTGAAAACCCAATCACTTCGCTTCTTTTTGACCATCAGTTCCACCAGCCAATCTCTTCACTAAGTTATTTACACGACTTGATTTCCCACTAGAAGGAATATACTGAGATCTTTTCCTTCCATCTGACCCATAAGCTTCAACTGACCCTATGCACACATCACTCATAGACTGAGCATCATTTAATGACACTCAACTAGACATCCCTCCTTATTTTCCTTATCTGCAGTTTTATTAGGGTCATATATCTTGAAGAAACCTTTCATGGATTACTTTAACCCTATCACAGAAGATCTCAACAGTTAGAACTCATAATTATTGGTGAGACATTTTTTTCTCTTCTCAAATCAGGTTCATTTAGAGTTAAAGCTGTAATTGACTCTCGGAGAGGCTTTCTACATGGTTTTCATCAAAGCGTGGACCCAGGGTTAATTTCTGCTTGTCCACTGGAAAATTGTTCATCTCAATGTCTGGTTTATAGCCCTAGTTTTCCAGATCTATTTTTACTTATATTGCATTCTGGTACAAGGATGACCTAATCAAAATTTTCATCACATTATATAGTGCATCAAAATATGAGCAGTTTAACATTTACAGAAAACCTTGGGGCAGGATTGGAGGAGGTGGGGAGATGAGGAGAGACTGCAAAGACAGAAATAAAGCATGCCAAAAGAAGTTGAAAATACATTCTGTGATTGCCTTTTTCCTGGGGGAAGAAGTCTGAAATTCAGGGTCTTGCCTGATATACTCTCTATATAACACACCTTCCTTAAACACTTGTATTTCTTTGTTTGCTTCTTGTTTTTAAATAGTAAATGGCATAGCAAAGAGGCAATGTTCTGCCTCATCTATTAAAGTTTATTTTGGTAAAGGGGCACATATAAGGGGAGGCTCAAGAAATAATGGTTGAACTGGATGTATACTTCATTATTTGGAGAAAAGGCATTGGAAGCAGCTAAATGTCAAGGCCTAATCCAGGCTGAGTCCAGACTTCAACACAACTCTGGGAATGGCCTTTGACCTAGTTTAAACTACTGAAAAGCCAATCAAAGTTAAGACCCTTTCAGTGTACTAGGACACAATTTGCCAATTTATCTTTAAGATGGCCATTTTATGCTCCCTGTCAGTGGTGGAGAATAAAACACTCAAAATTTTGCAGATATGAAGCCAAATAACAAATGAGCATTATCACCAATAAGATAAGTGCCTTCCACATGGATAGGGCAATTCTTCTGCAAACTCCAGCATATTTCCACATGAGGGCTGCATGACTACCTCTACAAAATAAAGAGTTGTCAAAGCCTTTTCTCTGCCTCTTCCCTGCAAACTCTCAATGCTGCCATCTGATAGCCTATGATCATTCAAAATGTATATGTTTCTGGGAGACAGAAAGTATGAAAGTAAGGAAAACATGTTGGAACGCACTTGGGAAACATTTACTTTGTATAGACTCAAACATCAGTGGAAGAGTGTACAGATGATCTATCCACAATTAATTTCATCCAAACCCAGTGTTTTCCTAGGAAGCCCCAAGATCCCTCCAGTAGGACAGAATTCACATGTTCAGAATTTCCCAAAAAGATGGGGTTTTTTTCTTCTCCATCTCCTCTGAAGCCCATATCGTAACTTTCCAAGTAATAGCTCTAAAGAAACAGTGTATTTGTTCTGAGGTGAAGATTAAGGAGGTGCAAGTTGGGGAATAGCTTAATAATTAACTTCTATTTTTACAAATCTGAATAAGAGTCCCTTGGAAGTCAGCAAAAAGAGAAAAAATGTCCAGAAGGCTATGAGATCCCTGTCCTTTTTGTTCCTAATTTATAGCATAAAGGCATGAAGGACTTAGTCTTTGAACCCTGGAACCATGGACATATGACCAGCTATTAAGAGGAAATCCCTGCTAACCTTCAGACTGATATTATCAGCCACTTGTTCACACGCCTAAAGTAGAACAGTGGCGAATTATAATCTAGCAGAATCATCCCAATGAGCTCAACATACAGCTCTCATTTCTTTTAAGTTTTTAGTATCAAGTAGCTGCCTTCCAATTTGGAGATGCGGGTTTTTTGTTTTTAACACAATTTAGTAGGAAATGCCATCCATGGGTTATACTGAATGCAAGTACAGTGCTCTTTCCCATGTTAAACTGCTTCAAATGAATAGCACGGGAAGACCTGGATCCCTACCACATACGGAAGGAGAGCAGAGACCCCAGAGACAGACACCTGTAAGATCTTATGAATCTAGGAAGACCAGAGCAGGGAACTCAGTCTTCTCAGAAACTTTGCAAAGATAGTTCTTGCTTTCAACTTACCCACTGCCTAAATGGATAAATCACCCTCTAGGAAGAGGAAAAAGGAAACTCACTCAGCATTCCCAGGAATGTGATCATAAGCCTACCCACTAATCTCACTAAGCCTACTTCAGCCCTATATGAGATTAAAAAAATAGGTATTTTTTGGATTAATTATGCAAATTTATATGTTCACCACTCTTACCACAATGTAAGCAAAGACTTGAATCTGAGAGACTCATTTACTCACAATGTTTCACCCTTGGCTTAGATCTGATATCTTTATTTCCTTGTATCCTTACTAAGGGCAGTGACTTGCTGCTTATCATTTTTAGTATCAAACAACACTCCGTGACATTTGTGTCAATTCAATGTGATGAGCACTGGGTGTTATATGCAACTGATAAATTATTCAATACTACATCTGAAACTAATGATGTACTATATGTTGGCTAATTAAATTTGAAACAAAAATCTAACCTAGCTTTAGTGTTTATAGCCATATGAAATATGAAAGAAAACATGCTGAATATAGATAGGCAGGAAGAATGTCTTCCCAGCCAAAGGTAAACTACATTCATAAATGTACTGCAGATAAATTACTTTTTCAAAAGCCAAAACTTCAGTTTAGTAAGGAAATTGCATATTAAAAGTGAGAAAGTCACAATACAAAGCCCCTTAAGAATAGCAATGAAGACAGACCAGATGTGTAAAAGCAAAGAAACTACTTCTGGAATTGCATAGGACTGGTAGAGGTTATGTGCCTGCCATCATGTAGTATTGTGGCTAGGGACAGAGGTATGAGAGTAGAGAGGAACCATTTTGTATCATAAAAATTAGCTGTCAAAAAAAATTGACTGTCAAGATGCTGGATCCAGCTGAAACAGAGGTCAGCTAACAATTCACTAATTCCCTGAGAAGATTCCTTTTATGTGCCTATTTATGACTCTATACCTTGTTACATCTTGACCTGAGCCTATGCAAAGCAAAATGTAAACCTCTAAAATCCACGAATAGTTGTGGAAATTCAAACACATTGCCAGGTACAGATAAATGAAGGCAGGCATCTTTAATTCAAATGTAGACATAAATTAGGGGTGAATGATGAATTTGTAAATTGGTCTTCCCTGATTCTGAACTTGTCCCTAAGATTTGCAAAAACAAATAAATAAAATGCGTAAGTTTGGAAGAGGGACGCACAAATCTCAAACCCACTCCTTAGATCAGGTTTAGACAAAAATTCAAAATACAGAGAAAAACAAAGCTTTCTCAATTTGGTGGTAATACGTATTTGTTTGGTCACGATTTGTCCTTAGGGACCTTAGTGAGAGAAACCTAAAACCTCTGGCAAAAAAAAAATCTATCTATCTATCTATCTATCTATCTATCTATCTATCTATCTATATCTATATCTTAGGGGTGCCTGGGTGGCTCAGTCGTTAAGCGTCTGCCTTCAGCTCAGGTCATGATCCTGGGGTCCTGGGATTGACCTGCACTGGGATCTCCACTCAGCCAGGAGTCTGCCTCTCCCTTTCCATCTCCGTCTCCCTCTGTGATCTCTCTCGCTTTTGTTCTCTCTCAAATAAATAAATAAAATCTTTAAAAAAAACTAAAAAATTATATCTTAAATAAAAGGCATAAGAGACAGCAATGATTAAGACGTGATGGATAAGGAAGTAATTCAAATAGAAAAAGAAGAAAATATGTTATTTTCTGCAAATATTAGCAAAAGTTTTTGCAGCAATTCCTCCTCATAAAACCACTGTCTCTTCAGGTGTAGGCAAACAATGTGCTTCCACACCAGAAAGAGCCTACACATGGTCCCAACCAAAGTAAAAAAAGAAAATGATGAAAACACATCTCAGGCTTTGCTAAAACTTTCAAAGTCCTGGTAGAATAGAAGAGCTGAGAGGCTCTGCTGGGTTTGTATAGATGTCCAGCCACAATGGATGTGTTCAATAATGCTGCAGCTCTTTATTGTGATTCAGAGTTTGGTTGTATTTAACTCAAAGATCCCAATGATCAGAGACAAAACTCTAACACTAAAAAAGTTCAAGGTAACAGTTAACAAGACAATGTGTTACCTCCTCAGAAGTGATCTGCAGTCAATGAGGCAGAAAGGGAAAGTTAAAGTGAGTTCCAGTTCCTCAGAGCTCAAGTAGTTAGTTACTTTTAAGTAGCAGCAGTAACATAACCTACAAGCAAGTGATGTATAAATCAGGAAAGCTTCCTGGATTGTACCCATATGCATCCACTTAGGTTAATCTACATCACACCCTGAACAAAATAATCTACAAAAGCAGGGCCAATTTTTGTAAGATATAATGGAAGGGAAGGTAGCACCAATTATGAACTGGTTAAGTGTTGTTAAAATTTATCATGTGCACCTAATCAAGAAAACATAACTGCTAGGAAATATCCCCTCGTGACCTACCTACCTCTTACTCATCTGAAGCACACATAATGAACTGCACCCAAATATCCATATCTGTATTTAATATTTAGGAAAAGAACCACTCTTTTGTTAGGATTGGCAATATGCCAGCTCAAAAACTGCATTTCCTGGCCTCCCTTGTAGATAGGTGTGACCATGTAACTAAGATTGGACCAATGTTATGAAGGCAGGAAGGATGTCAAGAAAACTCCTTAAAAGGAAGAGGGGGGGTGATGTAGCTGGGAGACCCTTTTGTCCTTATTCCTTCCTGCTTTGTCCTGTCTGGAATGGAGACATAATGGCTGGAGGTACAGTATCCATATTACCACCATGAAGCAACTCTGAGGAAGGAAGCCATGTACCTATGGATAGCAAAATCAAAAGATAGACGAGCTCTGGGGTATCAAAGATATTGTAGACCCACCTCACTAGACCTGAACTTCTTTTACATAAGAGGAAAAATAAGCCTCCCTCCTGGCTAGGTCATTGATTCATTTTCTTCAGTGGGAGAGGAGGGTCTTTATTAGCAGTAGTTGAACACTATTTTTAAAAGATTTTATTTATTAATTTGACAGAGAGACAGCCAGTGAGAGAGGGAACACAGCAGGGGGAGTGGGAGAGGAAGAAGCAGGCTCCCAGCAGAGGAGCCTGATGTGGGGCTCGATCCCACAATGCCGGGATCACACCCTGAGCCGAAGGCAGACAATGTCTGAGCCACCCAGGTGCCCCATATTTTTAATTGATACATTATCCCTGAAGTCTCAACTTAAATTTAACTTTCTCAGGGAATCCTTCCGTGATCCCTTAGATAGACCACCACCTCCTTTTATAGCACTCATTATAGTTGTCTATTATCTATATTCAATGTTAGCTTGTAAACTCTAAATGAACAAAGATTATATCTATTTTGTTCCCTCCCATACCCACAGAAGCATACAGCAGGTACTCAGTTTAATTTTATTGGATTAAAAAAAAGGTATATGAGTGATAGCAATAAAACAAAAAACCTTGGTCAACACACCAGATACTGTGCTACTGATACAACTCCTACAAGTGGAAATTACTATTCTATTTAGTAGAAACACCATGACAACCTACAAAGAAAACTAGGTAGCTGTGTCAGAAACAATAAAGTAAATGCAGCACTTCAGAAACATTAAAGTCAAGTGTCATCTTAGCCTCTCAGTGGTTTCCCAAACACTATAAGCAAGTCTTAAAGAAAAATTGCATACTTTGATGTCCAGTTGAAAATATATTCGTCATGTGCTTTGGAGTTTTCAAGTTTAACAATAGTTAATGGGGTTCGTACTCTAATAAGTTAACAACACAATACGCAGAAGCATCTATTTTATGATATGAATGTGCTATTCAAATATGAAGCATTGTTTCTTGGCATCAAACACAACTGCTTCTAATTCCTATAAAATATAAACCAAAAATGGGACCTATAGTGAGCCTTTCAGACCAACTGCAGATGCTGACTCTTTCTGGCAAAACTAATTAAAATATAGATGGCAGGGGCGCCTGGGTGGCTCAGTCGTTGGGCTTCTGCCTTCGGCTCAGGGCGTGATCCCGGTGTTCTGGGATCGAGCCCCACATCAGGCTCCTCCGCTGGAAGCCTGCTTCTTCCTCTCCCACTCCCCCTGCTTGTGTTCTCTCTCGCTGGCTGTTTGTCTCTGTAAAATAAATAAATAGCATCTTTTAAAAAAAATATGGATGGCAAAAGTAATGCTCCAAATACGCCAAGGAATTACCAAAGGAAATAATTTTCCTGGAAAGAGTTTGTAAAAGCATTTTTAGGCCTGCAACATCAAGAGAAAGAACATCTGTAACTTAACATGGCAAGCAGAGTAGCAATGGGGTCAGTGAAAAAGAGAAAAAGGAGGGGAAAGAAAGAAGGGACAAAGGAATGAGGAAAGAGAGGGAAGGATAGCTGGAAACACTATCCGGACTTTAAACATTCTGTCTTGGTTTTGATCCAATTGACATCTTCAGGATTGGGCTCTTTTGGTTGTTTAGAGCAACTAGCAAAAATTCAATAAGGGCTTATGACTTTGCAAAATGACTTCCCAGACTCCTCCCAGGTTGTAATTCTGAAAGGAGTTTACACTCACTTCCTAAAGGACCCAAAGTTTTGGCAAGGAAAGTTGGAGTTCCGTCTGTAAAATATTCAAGGGCACATCAGTGAAGGCTGAGATATTCCTAGAGATTCATGAACCAATGACACCAAGCTATCCTGCAGCCACTCTAGTGTAATAAGAAGTAAATCACAAATTACACTGCAAACAATGACTTGTCTCTTTCTCATTCCCTTCTTCTCTTTCATTCAGAATTTTCTGCCATTTCAGTTCCTTCCTAATACTTCTTTTTTCTTCTCCTGTTCCCTAGCATCCAACTTGTTAGCAGCACTTCCCACAGCACCATGGTCTGACAGACAACAGGCAGAAGGAGTAAGATGCCAGAACTGTGATTGATATGCAAAACACCTATGTGGTATTATTTGATGGATGCCAAAGAAGAGCTATCCAAAAACCAGCCCTTGTAACAGAGAGAGAAATTCCCACAAATTTTTATTCAGCTGGGTACAAGCATGGCGGGTCCCTGTTAAAATAAGAGAATCCACTACCAAATTGAGATCATCGGATTTTCTTTGGTCATACAGCAAAACCTTGGGTGAAGAGGACCCAGGATAGGAGAGTTTTGGTGGGGGAAGAAAGGCTACAAATGTCTAGAGGTAGAGATACCTAGGAAGGGCACGGTGGGGGATAGGGTGTAGGAACAAAATTCCTGAGACTGACAAAGAGATGTCGCCAAAAACCAGCAGATAGGCAAAGAAAGAAGGCAGCCCTGGTTAGCATAGCTTGGCATTTTCAGGGTGGCTAACTAGTTAAACAGCAGGAATCTGTAAAGTTGGGTTTAAGCTTAGGGCGGAGAGGAGGGCTGAAAAAACTGATGGATCCCAATCTTGTCCTAGACCATTTGACAGATCAGCATCAATTAGCAAGTGCCACCTGACACTTGGCCTCTGTGACGCCAAATGGCACATAAGCCTCTCTCCTCATTCACAGTCTATGCATCTGAAATTCACTTACTCCCAGTGCAACATGAAAATAGATTTAAAAGGTGCCCTTTTCAGAATTCGAAGCAATTGGATTATCTTCAATGGAATCTTCAGTGCTGAGCTGGTCAAAGAGACAAAGTTAAAACATACTGAAGTAGAAGTGCTTGAGAATTGAATTTATGATAGATGATAGTGTGGCATGGACAGTCATATAATCTAAGTTGCAATTTGGGCAATCACAATAGTTCCTGGAGTTTTCATTTTTGTTCTAGGACTCAATTCAATTCAACCCATAAAGAAGAGATTTCAAGACCTATATAAGTATAAATCATTTGTGCTGATGCATGGGGAGCAAGGAAATGAAGCAGAAGGCTGCCTGGAAAATTGAGACTAAGAAATAAGAGGTGTGACTGAGATAAGCAGAAATTGACTAAACTGGAAGCTTCGTATTTTGGCTTCTATGGTAAAGAAAATTATCCGACAAAGTGCTGGACTTCATCTGGGTGCTTTAGAAACTATATGAAAAGGCATCTTTACAAGGCTCAAATATGAGCTGTCAAAGAAGGCCATTGAACTAGTCCCCCAAAGGAGGAACACTTAAATACTGAAACTCCGAGCAAAGTGGAACCATTTTTTAAGGTTTCATTCTAAAATGTCCACAGAATTAATCCCTCAGCCTATATCTGGTAGACACCCACAATACCTAGTCACTTCTGTGAAGAGTTCAAACCAGTTGTTTGATTTTGTGTAGATTAAAAACAGACCATTTCACACATTGTACAGGTAGTTACGCTGCTGGCAAGACAAAGCCTTCAGATGATTCCTACAAGTGGTGCTGAATTAAAGTCACCACCAACTTGGTTTTACTCTTTCCTGGAAAATAAGGAAATTGCTAACACATCATTAGCTTGAGAAAAAAAAAGCCCCTTTTATGTTGGTCATGAGCTTCAGGGTATTAGATAGAATACAGAGTGAGGATGGCACAAATAAGACTGGTATAGAAAACAAGAGGGACAGGGTATGCTAGTCAGGAGAAAAAAATCTTCCCTCTTTTTTAATGAAAATTTAATGTTGGAGGGGGAAAAAGGCTGGTGTTCCTCTTACAGGAACTGACACTTCCTTCAGTCAAGCCCCAGGACATTCAGTTTTATAAAACAGGCAATACTGTACATAAGTCAAAAGATGTTGCAACAGTAATTTCTAAGTTCTTTGAAGATTTTTGACTGCCAAAATATTCTTGTTACTGGGTGGGGAAGCTAAGAAGCAACATTAGTAATTCTCCAATCACTTCTTTCACATTCGAAAAATAAAGTGCTCAATAAACCAATCACTGTCCCTTGCAATGATTCAAAAGGATAGTGTATGTCATGACATCAGCTAGGTAGGAGTCACTAGAAATAGTCACGGGAGGCACGCAGGAGTGTCAGAAAGATTAATATCTATTAACTATCTATGTTGGACTATTCGTTACCAAGAAAAGCCTCATAGAAAAGTCTAGCATTATCTTGATGTTTCAGTGTAACTTCAGCAACCATCTGGAATACTGTAATTGCTATGACACTGCTTCTGGGTATAGCAAACAGCACAATCATTAAAAAAATTCATTTCAAATATCTTCCTGGAAGCTAATAAATTTTACAGCAGTTTCAATCCTTCCTCATTGCAACAAAGAAAAGCTTAGTTCCAGACAAATTAAAAGTAAATTGATTGCCTAGGGGGAATCTATTCAAATATCACTTTTACGTGTTAGAAATATTTTCCCCTAGAACATTAGAGGGAGGGAGGAAGGGAGGGAGGGAGAGAGGAAAGGAATGAATGAATCTTGGATAAGGGAATGAGACAGATGATGGAGATAAAGAGTGTGAAAGGGATAGAAGTCAGTATATGAAAAAGACAAGCTCTTGCAACAGAGGGAGAGTGAGAGACAAGCAAAACCATTAAATTCTTGTTTGCAAAACCAGGTAGAAATCGACTTAAAATAAAATGCAAATGTGTCACTAGGGTGCAGGCCTAACATTTGTGCTGGAATTTATGAATAATAACTATGAATAATGAATACCAAAATTGAAGGGATCAAACACCACCTTCTATGTTTACTTGTCATTATCCATCTTTCATGGACAATGCTCAGTTTCATTCTTTTGCTCTTTTCCTTAGAAATACTCATAATTATTCTTTTTCCAGGTGTTCACTTAATCATACTAGTAGGAGAAAGCAAGTTCTGTTTTTCAGGGTGTTACCTCAAAAGCAATTAGACAAATTCAGAAGTGAGACCAATTTATCTATTCTTTGAGGAAGCTTGATCATTTGAAGGCATCCTATGCTTGTCCTGCTACTCTTATCAGGAAGAGAAAGTCCTTTACACCTTTAGCACACGGCAGTTAATGTTTGACCCGACGGGCCCTTAGCTTGTCCAACTCCTCTTTGAAAGAAAAAATATCTGCTCCTTCTGAAGCATCAAAGAACTCCTGGAATCTCTTTGGGCCACAGCTGTGAAGGCTGCTTCTGAGTTGGCTCGAACTCTGAATTCTAAGAGTAGCAGAAGGCTTTTTGGTTGAGATGACCGGAGTTAAGACACTCTGACACAGGTCTAGTAAAATCTGTGTAAGTACTGACATATAGTGAGCCTAGATTATAGGCACAAAAATAGATCACAGACACACACACACGTGCATACACATGCATGTGCACACACCACCACCAGTACTCATCATCCTGAATACTCATTTTCATTCACAGGTTAAAACAATGGAGCATTATATGTTGATTACATCTCAACAAAGCTGCAAAAAAAATCCATGGAACAAATCAAAAGATTATTAAAACTAGTCTGGTAAAATTTAAATGCTCTGTCCATTTAGTACAGACCATGTATCTTTATAGACTTGGAATAATCTGTTTTTCCAAAACATTACATCTCCTGCACTCCATTTTATTGCATTTGCCCCTTGTTGGTTAAAATGCCAATCTTTCATGACTGAGTCTGCAAAACATGTACCTAATGAAGGAATGCCATGTTGTGGCTAGAGAAGCCCTGAGGAGTCTAGTTCTACATTCAGAAAACAAGACAGCACTGAGAGTAGAGAATTTGAAGCCTCATCCAAGCCTGCATGATTTCTATTCTCTGAGATTCCAATCTGGCAGTTACAGAGAGGGAGGGTTCTGACTTGTTTAATACAAGATGTTGGATTCTATCATAGAAATATTCGAAGAGTAAACTGAAATTATTAATTAAAGAAAAAGCCTTCTTTGGCCCTAGAGCTTTCTTATCCCCTTAATTCCACTTTGCAATCTTTTTTTATTTGCTTCTATCGGTTAGTGAACAGAAAATAATCTGGCTTGTTATTAAAACTGCAGATAAAATAATCAGCTTTGGCAAAATGCAAACGGCGCCTAGCCGAAGAGCTAAGGATCATCATCTGCTCATATATTAAGACATGGCACAACTCCTTTATCTATCCTAATGGTCTTGGATTGGAGGCAGGGGGTAGAAAAAGACTGGAAAGGAGAAAAGAGCGGGGCAGATGCAGAATTATATTTTTAAACCTCCTGCTGGCATTCAAAGAGCTCTCTCCTGTTATTAATCACACACACACACACACACACACACACACACACACACACACCCCCCCCCCCCCACAGAATTGCAATGCTGACATAGCTTCCTGGATAAGATGCTTATATAGGACAGTAACAAACAAGGATACTGACGAATGATTTTATTCTCCCGGGGAATCTTTGTCCCCCTTCTTCCAGAGTTCATGCAAACTGAAAAGTTTATATGTTTAACACCCATTCCAATATGGAAGGTCAGCGGTATTTCAACAAAGAAACCACTCATGAGTAATGATTTTACGGAGACAAGAGTGGGAAAATGAACTGTTTGAAATGAGTGTAATTCCTTGTGTGACGGCTAATAAAAAGAAACATCTGAACACAGTGCTTGAGAAGCATTTTTGTATTGTTCAACAGACTGAAAATAATAGCCTTTTTTCTGGTCTGCATTATCATTAATAACAGCCTTCCCTTCTGGTCATCTGTGTTTACAGAGGGAATAAAGATTGATACAAGTGTTCCCCTTTCTTCTGCACCACCCAAATAGACACATTGTCCAGAGATCTTTTTTTAGCACACATAAACCAACTTTTATTTTAAAAAGCAAAACTAATCAGAGTATCTAAATGTTTCAGAAATTACTTAGGAATTGTGAGGAAGCCAGAGAATTTCCAAGGTAGTTCTCAGAAAGCTTGTTTGAAGTGTAAAAGGGGACACTCACATCTTGCCTTTGTTTAAGGAAGCCCTTGAACTCTCCTGAGAGGAAATCTTCCATCTGTTCTATTTACTTTCTCCTGACCACACCCTGAAGATTGTCCAGGGTGGAGGAAGAGTAAATTGATTAGGTACTAGATAGTGTAAATGTAATCCATGAACTGCAGGCTGTCAGCTCCCCCAGTGCATTTAAGATGGAATTGCTTTTACAAAATTTCAACATATTCATGGGCGTCACATAAAGGAAGGTTCCCCTGGAGTTCAATGGACCTTTTATTCCCACCTATAAATAATAAGTGCTCTCATGAATTAATTTGTATTCCTCTTTTCTCATCTCATTTCCCTTTTCTCCATTCCACAGTATTTAACTTGTTTCTGCCATACCCAAAATAGCCTCTTGTCTTACCATTCTGTTCAGACTCTCTTCCTTCAGCTTTGTGGCCTTTCCTCGTCACATCAAATCTTTCTGCCTAGAAACTCACACCTCCAGGGAAGCTACAGGGAGGCAATCAGAAACACTAGAAGCGGCCAAGTCTGACAGAAAATCCACCAATAAGGGAAAAATCTGTTCTCTGGGACATTTCCTCCTTCCCACCAAGGAACCTTCAGAATATGCCTCATGATTCTGTGGGGGGCCCCTCCAAATATTAGAAACAGCTGTGTCTGGAATGTCCTCACCAAGGTATTTTTGCCAGCACCCCTCACAAGAAAAACTTGGAGAGGAATATTAACTGTACAACTACAAACACAGTCTGCACACCCTATAATAAAGAGACCACATTTCCCTATTAGGAGGGTAAATGGTTAACATTTATTATAAAATAAGAATTAAAAACTTACAATTGCCTCAAATTCTAAAGAAGTTGCCACGGATTTTATGTCTTCCCAAAAAGTCAACAGGGTATTCAGTAAACTACTCAATGATTTGCTCATTGGAAATTCATAGTCTAATGTAACACTGGTCCTCTCCTGTTCTTCACGTTAATATCATTGGGCCATCAGCCAAAGCCTAGAGAAGTAAGCTTCATCTTGGTGAATTGGTATCTCTAGTGTCAGGTACAATCATCCTGACCAATGGGAACTACAGCTTGCCAAAATCTATAGCCTCCCTGTCTGTTCCATCCATCAAATATGCTTAGAAGTCCTGTGGCACAAGCCCAGCAGTCTACAGATTCCAATCAACTATCAATAGCTAAAATGTAAGTGATTGTAGATGAAGTACAAGCCAAATGTGTTTCCTTTTCAGTTGCAGGAATTCCAGTGCTATTATGGCACCCATAGTGCTCATGCCTAATGATTCAGACAAGCATCCAGGATCTGAGTGTTATAGGATGCTCTGCACATGTTACAATTACAGCATTCAGCATAGCACTAATAGGCATCCTACTCTCGAGTTCCAGGCATACCACATGGACAGTAGTGACAGGCCTGCCCCCTCCCTGGTTAGATATGATGGAAGATGTAGGGGTTTCCATATGCCCTGCTGCTAGTATAGAGGCCTGTTTATGCTTCTTCAGATTCCCACAACTAGTGGACAAAGGAATGTATGTGTATACATCACAGCCGAGAACTCTCTAGCAAGTCTCTTATTTCCCTGACATCCCAATATTGCATTGAAAGGTAATTTATTGAATTGCCTCCTCATCCTATTCTTGAACACTTGCCACATGATCCAAACTCAGTGCTCTGCCACAATGGGTTTTCTTCTCAAACCAGAGGCTTTCTACTCTGCAAAAGAACATTGTGTCTCAGAGACACTGGTTTAAAATGAGTTGCTCAGGAAAACAGTTTTTCAATAGTCAGTTATATTAGCAGTGAATATAACCATTTGGGTTATCCCTAAATGCAATAGCATCCCAGGGCATTTAAAAGGTAATATTTTATTTTCTTCCTTGATCAGAACCATGTCCTCGCATTCACACCCAGTGGAAAGCCAGCTGCCTTAGTTTTAATTATCACTCACCTTCCCCAAGAATAACCTGGAGAATCCAAGGAATGGAAACCTGCCACTTCATCCATACCTTGGCGCTCAGGAATATGCATGCCCATATGCCACTTTGGAGGGACAGAATAATGATTAGACAGATCCCAGACTTTATGAACTGGATCATCCAGAATATTTGTATTTGTGATGGAGAAACCACATTTCCTTCCACAATAATAGTGTGTATATATTAAATGTCTTTAGCATTACTGAGCTAGTCATTATGTAAACAAATCTCAATGACAAAACTGAGTCCAGATATCAGAACAAATTGGTTTCTTAAACAGGTATTCCTCTGCTCTTTCTTCCAGTGATCACAGAAAGAATCAAACTAAATATAAATGCAGCTCTAATTTTAATAGATACTTGATTTTTTATTGTCATATTTAATATTTTGGGCTTTCTTATTTTGTCCAATGCCTTCCCTTTGTTTCCTAGCACCACAACTGGAGCATCTTGGAGGATATGGCTTTAGATTTTCCTAAACCTTACCTAGTTCTCATCTCTTACTGATAAGAAGTGATGAGACAGTATAATTAACACCAGCTGCCCCATTTTCACTTCTGACTCTAGGAGCTGAGCAAGCCAACCTCACAGGGTGTGGACTGGAGTGGGTGGAAGAATGTCTGGCTCCAGCCCAGCCATGATGGGCCTCTCCCATTAGACAATACCTAAGTTCTTCAATCGTGTTTACACAGCTGGAACTGTGCAGACCCTAAAACTCATGCAAAGCACAGACTGGGTAACACTGTTCCCTGCTTCAGTCTAGATCTAATCCTGTTTATAAATGAATAAGTGAATGTACTAAATTCTCAGTGTTGGGGTAAAAGCTACTGGGAAAGAAAGAGAAAGCTTCCTTCCTGAGCAGAGTGTTCATTGCCATGATTGCAGCAGCCCACAGGGTGAAGATTTCTGTCTGCTAGTAAGCAGCTGCCAATAAAAGCTAAGTCCAGAGGAAAAGCAGTAATAACAGGGAACATAACCATCCCCCTCAGAAAACAATTCATTGCACCACTACATGGAAAAACTGCTTATAATGAAAAGATTGGCACTACCTCAGTGAGGCAGGGTTTCTGACCATTATGGCCCTTGAGAGTAAGGGTGGGTCTTCTCTCCCCTTCAGAGAACCCCCACTGTGAGTTTGCCACGTTCCTACTCACCAACACCAAGGAGAGACCTCCCCACAGCTCCATCAGCTTCAAGAGTAGGGGGAAATAGAGTATAAGCTTGGTCTTGAGCATTTAGCAACCACTCCTGCTGAGGACCCAATGCCATAGGGACTGGCGAAGGAATTTTTAACATTGCTAATTTACAGGGTGCCGAAAAGCAAAGGCAAACCTTTCTGCTGCAGCACTGTATCTGAAGGCAAGCTTCTCTCAAGAAAAAATGACTTATACATAAGGCACCTCTACTGGAGCAACGCAAGACACAATCTGCTCCTTGTCAAAGGAGCTTACTTCCACCTTGTAGCACATCTGGACCCAGCTCTTCTCAGTGAAGTGCTCATTTGGAAAAAGCACCGTCTCTCTTCCAGAGACAGTGTAGCATAGGATCTAAGATTCTGGGATCTGGAGCAGGATTGCCTGGTCCAAGTCCCAGTTCTACCACTTAATAGCCCTATTGTATTGAAGTTATTTATTCTCTGTGCCTTGGTTGGTTTGTTTGTTTGTTTGTTTGTTTTCCGTCTGTAAGATAGGAATAATAGCACTGACCTCCTGGGGTTGTTGGGATGATTTAAAGTGGAAATGCAATGTAAACCAAGCTAAAGAGTTCCTGGCACAAAGGAAGAACTCACTACATGTTAAGTACTGTTATCCATCAGGAAGCTCCGATTCTTTGGGATAGATGGAGTCCAAGCTGGCCTTATTCTTAGACCATGTAGCCAACTATGGTGGGATATCAAGGAAGGGATGCTGGGAGAGACCCCATGTTAAAGACATCACCCTCATCAGGGCTGCCTTAGCGACCCAAATGCCACCATTGATTTTTTTCTTTGTATTATCATCACATTAAGTAAGTGAAGAGGATTAAGAGGCACAAATTTTCAGTTATAACATAAATGATGAAGATGAATAGTACAGCACAGAAATATAGTCAATAATATTATAATAACATCGTGTGGGATAGGTGGTAACTACACTTACCATTGTGAGCATAATGTATAGAATTGTCAATTCACTATGTTGTACACCTGAAACTAATATAATAGTGAATGTCAACTATACTTCAATTAAAAAAAAGATATTAAATGCTATTTGCAAAGGGAGACTAATGAGTTTAACAGGCCCCTTGAAATAATTAGGACACTGGGGAAATGGAACATGGAATAGATAAGTTTATATGTGGGAAGCAGAAAACAAGCAAAGAAAGCCTGAGAATGGAGGGCCCTGAGTAGAAAGGCTAATGGTGACAGAAACTAAGAAAACCCAAGGGGAGCACTGGATGCCTGTGCTCCCAAATGGAGGGGAAGATGCAGGCAGATAGATATGGTCACACTGTTGACACAGTTTTGCCAAGGGCTCACCCTTGAATACTCCTTCTGAGAATGTGAGCAATGCTCTTTCTCTCTGTGCTTTCTTTCCTCCTAGGTACAGAGCTAATTCTGACTCTCTACTGCAACAGATCTCACCACTTAAGAAAAATAAACACAGATGCAGAATGCACTCAAATTTAAAATCTAGACCTCAGAAAGGAAGTGTTAACAAGATACCTAATATGCTAAGTGTGAAGAATTAAATTGAATGAGACACTTGGGGTGGGGAAGCAAAGCCAGGCTTCACCAAATACATTTGGAACAACACTGCTAAACTGACAATACAGAAGGCTTTTGGTTGATTAACAGGGAGCATAATGTGAGAAGTGGAGTGCAGAAGCTGACTTGACTTGATATCTTAGATGTAACGGCAAGGTACAATACATGCAAATCCCGACAATTAACCATGGAAGTGAGTAATCATAAAATTAAAGGCCAGAGGGGCAGATAAAGTCAAAGCATCTAGGGAAAAATAGCAATCACTTTCTGAAACACAGGTACATAAAAGTAAAATGAAAAGACCAATGGCAAGAGGGCTTCTTAGGAATTGTAGTGTAAAATCTGTGAAGTGGACAAACAGGGGTTATTTAATTCAGGGACAAAGTACATTTACGATCTTCTTATCCTCTCTTTCTCTATCAAAACCACATTGGGGACATCAGGCTAGGTTCTTCTCATTCAGCACCTCAAAAGGCTGAACAATGGAATCACCGGAGATAATGAGGCAAATAGAACTCTGAAGGACTGCTAGATCTCTTTTCATAAGAATTAAACCCCCAAAAGATTGAAAGGCACCAAAGGCAACGGGAGCAACTCTGGCCATGAGATTTGGGAGTTCTAGCACCAGGAGATGGGCTAGTATTCCCGAACTAATGACCAACTAAGAAATCAAAGGAAAGAGCTAATTCCATTTTGGGAAAGGCAGAGGCAGCTGCCAAAGCATTAGAGAAGAAACAGCTGTGTTCTTCACTTAGGGGAAAGACCTAATTAAGTTGAAAATTGCAAACTATTCAGAAATGAATGATTCAGTAAGGGAGTGGGAAGATGAGAACAGGAAGCAAGTGTAAAAAGAAAGGAGGACCATTTCCACGAAAATATACACACTTAAAAGCAGAGTTAAGCTAAACACATGCAAACAAAAGTCAAAGAAGAAAAAGAAATTCAGAACGTTTAACACAAGCTAGCATCACCAATGTTTCGTGCTAATTTCTCTCACTATGATGGAATGATTTTTACAACCTCATGACTAAGATTTCCCATCCTGCCTTGGTCTTTAGAAATACAGAGGGAAATCCAGCCAAAATCCCTTCCACTTCCCCAATAATCTTTTCATACTAAATGAAAAATAAAGAGTCCTAAACTATCAGCAATGATTAGGCCCTATATAAAAATCACCCCAATCCAAATTCTTCATTTACAGATGAGAAACCTGGGGCCCAAAGACAGAAAGTAAATTGCTTGAGATCACAAATGGAGTTAGTAACAGATCCAGGACTTGAATCCAGATGCCTGAATCAGGGTTTTCTCCCTCTCTACAACAAAAACCCCAATGAGAAGGGAAAATATAAGAATTTTTTTCAATACCTACTGGAAAGTAAAGAGGTATTACAGGTGCTTTAACAACATGGAAGATATTTTTTAGATCATCTTTGAGAACTGACCATCGTCAAAATGCTCATATAGTACCACAAAGAACAAGGCAATCTAGAATGACTGGGCCATCTGACAAAACTTTTAGCATTTATCATAATAAAAACATTCAACCCATAACAGCCTAGATTAGAGGAAATGATGAGGGGAACAGAAGCTAAAGACTTGAATTTCATCAGGTATTTTTTGAAAGAAAAAGTTTTAAACCCTAACATAAGCAAGAATCCAGCAAGGTTAGAGGGAATGAAACTTCAAGAAAACTCAAGCTGTGATTCATTTGAAGTGTTGTGGTCAACAGAATTGCCAGTGACACAGATAACACAGCAGGCCAACTCAAAGAGTAAAATGTAAGAAACAAAGTAAAAGGCCAGTATCTATACAGATGCCATCACTGTAGACACTCCTGGGTATTATCAAACATGCCTCCTGGGCTAGTTAGGCACACCAGTTATTTCCTTCTATCTCATACCAATACTTCTGACTTCCTGATCTTTCTGGCTTCACTGTTATATTCTGCTGCAGTTTCCCTAAGCAACATCCTTTCTAAACTGGAGGAGGTAGTCCTTTCAGAACTTCCTGCTAGTCCAGTATGCTTTGAGATTTCAAATGGAAAAATAGAACAATGCCCTGGAGTAACATAACAAAGCCAGGAAACACAAACTCTCTTTAATCCTTGCCCTGTCTTAAGAGTAAATCATTTCACCTCTGGCATTTTTAAAATGGGGTGGATGAGAACTGCCCTGAGGCTCAAACATTGGCGGATGGCATCTGTTGTTTGGTACTGTTCACAGCAATGAACTGATGGAGATTTGTTCACTGAAGGTCTTCTCCACTCATAGTAGTGTGCTATTAGCTGTGTGGGAAGAGGGAAAAAAGTGATAAAGAAGAAAACAGTACCAAATGAAAAGAAGCCATAAAAATCTTCCATAAGGGAATGCTGAGTTACTACAACCAAAAAAATTCTTAATGTCATTGAAAATATCTCCATTTTTTGTAAAAATGATGAAAGAGAAGTTGTCCCTAGAAGGAAAGAGGATAAACTAGGCTCAACTTAAAAGGGGGAGGGTTGGAGAAAGAGCTTAATCAAAAACATCAAAGAAAAAAGTGTGTGGAGAGAGAGGGAGGGGGAAGAAAAGATGGAAGGAAAGTCTGTAGTAAAGGTAGCAGTTTACAACTGACCCCGTAGAGAAAAGAATGTGAGATTTGGCTTAGAGTGTTAGACTTTAAGAATAGACAGATGTCACATGTTAGGAGCAGGAGTCATCTTAAATTTTGTTTATGGAAAATAGAGACAATTAACAACTAGGACTAGCCACCTTGTTTAGGAAAAGAGGAATGAACAGATAATCTAAGTCCATTGTACCCTTTGACTTATTTGGCCCCTAATACTAGGGTGAAAAGCCTCTCCCTTGGTAGTACTTCACTGGTCCTTAGTTTTTAACTGTATTTTTTTTTTTCTGAAGTAGACTTCACTTTGATTTTCACCCCATGCTTCATGACATTGCCATTGAGCAGCTTCCAAGAAAGGAATGCCAAAGGGAGGAAATTAAGATGAAAGAGCAATTACCCCTCAAAGCAAGCACACCATACCATCTGTTAACTTGAGTATGGCACTCATTACAGATCCACTGGCAAATGGCTGTGTGCTCAGGAATCTGAAAAAATTGTGCCCAGAACCCAAAATGCAGGGAAAAAAAGAGCTTAGAAGTTGAAGGCTCTTAACAATTATCAACCCCCTCATTTTACATTAAAAATAGGCAAAAAGCAAATTAATGTGATATAAACTGTGTATATAGGTGTTGAAGAGGTGCCAAGTAAAAGAGAAATCAAGGCAAACTTAGTCAAGAAAGACTTCTTTCTTAGAAGACTTCAATTTTGCCCAAGATTTTAAAGTGAGAAAGAGATATGGACAATGAAGAAGGAAAATAAACCAGGAAGAAGAATGACTTCATCAGCCTCACCTTATTACTATCATTCTGTGACTGTCTACTATAGAATAGGCACTCTTCTATGCCTTATATGTGCGATCTCATTTAATCCTTACAACCACTCTATAACGTAGGTACTACCAGAATCCTCCATTCTGCAGATGAGAAACCCAAAGACTACACAGGACAAGTAACTTGTATATAATCACACAGCTATTAATTTGTGGAATATCATGAGAACTGAAAGCCCCTGACTCTCAGGTCAGTGCTCTCTTTCTGCTAAACTAGATTGTGCTGAAAGTGTAAGTGCTCAGGTCAACAGGCCAGCAAGGAGAATGACACAGAAAACAAACAAACAAACAAACAAACAAACTAGCTAGCTATCTGATTCACAATTATATTGTACTAACAAAAGGTATACAAATATAAATACCACTTTGGTTATTAATCCTAGCAACATTATTGCAACACTGCTCATCAGCCCATCTGTAAATATATGAATTGAGATTTTGAGAGGTTAGTGACTTATCTGGGGCTCTGTGACGAATAAATAATAGAGTGAAAACTATAATTCTCAGTTTCCCCTGGGCAACATGGCATTATTTTAGGACTACAATTATCTTTTTAGTGTTTTGCATAGAGCACATAGATTTGGATTTTTAGGAAGACAAAAATTACGCACTTCCAGTTACATTGATCCCGGAATGTTATGTTCAAGCTATGAAAATTTTTCAGAATCTTTTTCAAAAACACAGTACTTGTCCCTATGTTATAGGTTCTTTTTTACTATCCCTAATTCCACACAGTTCTCTGTGTATTTATCCTCCCTTCTCCCTCTCCTTCTCCTCCTGCCCCCTCCCTTCTTTCCTCCCACCTTCTTTCTCCCTTCCCCTTTCTCTGTCTCCATTTATTGGCCAACACAAACATGTCATAAGGTCGTTTACAAGCCAAAACATTTTATGCCATAAAACCACAGCATGCCAGCTAAATTCAACATACTATAACCAGTGAAGATGAGCCATGTGACTTACACTAATATAAGACAACCAGCTCTAAGCAAGGCAGGAGTAAAAAAAAAATTCATTTACCAGCTCTAAGCAAGGCAGGAGTAAAAAAAAAATTCATTTATCAACTATATATTTGAGTGGCTCTCTCCTGGCATTTATATAGAAAGGACTTTATAAGGGACTTTTGTTGAGTTTTTTTATCATTAACAAATTCATTTTTTCCACTACAAAAAAAGGCAGAAATCCAAAGACACATAAATTCCCATCATTACTCAGATGACACTGTCCCCATGGACCTGCTGTGAGCTCATTCATATGACAAGGAGATATGACCTTTCAGGTAGGAGCTGTGCATTTTTCAGTCCATTTGCAGAAAAAAAGAATAGAAAGGATCCTTTGCAGGGTGACTTTTTTAAAGGAAAGCTAGAAATGAAAAATGTATCTCCTCATTTATTTCTTAATGAAAGTCTGGGCATGAGATAGGACCCCCCCCCAAAAAAATAGAATCCAAATGTTATCTGCTACCCATTAGCCATTTAAGAGCAGTGAAGCAAGAAAGGGAGAGAACGGAAGAAGGATTGGGACCCTGGGGGTTGGGGTATGCACATTTTTACATAGGAAGAGCAAAGCAGAGTCCATGCCACCAGAAAAGAACTATAGCTTTGCCTGCCTCACCACAGGTGCTCAAGAGTATGTGCATTTTGTAATGTAGATTAACACAAACCTCTCTTCCAAGTTTCATAAAAATCTTGGTTGACATTCCATAATTCCTCAAATCAGAATCTGGGCTAATTCAGAAAAATGATTTGATAGCGAAGGCAGCTTTTCAGCATCCAGACATTTGACAGTGAGTAAATCAAATAACAATCACCCAATGTTTCTTTGGACATTGATAGCTCTGGGCAAACTCAGAAGGTTGTCACCCTTACCACCCCTTTTCTGTGCTTCCCCCCTTTAAGATTCTTAATGTTCAATATTCTAGAAACAATCCCTCCATGTATGCCAAATTCCAAATTTAGAAACAATCTAATAGCAGTCAACAACTCAGTGTAAATTTGAACAAATGCATTCCCTTTTCCCAAGGGCTGCTTGAAGTTTGAACTGTTATTGTAAAACGAAATGCCTAACCCTCTGTTAAAGGGATCATAGGCAGCAGCAAAGAGATAAACGGTTTTGGATAGCAGTGCCCTGAAATCATGCAAAGAGGATATTTCACTAACTGAATCTCTGTAATAACAGCACTTTCTATTTCTTGAGCACTTACTATGTGCCAGAAAGTATACTAAGTGCCCTACCTGGATCATCTCACAACCACCCTGATAAGTAACTTCTTTTTTATTCCCATTTTGCAGATAAGAATATTGAAGATTCAAGAAAAAATAATTTGACTAAGGTCGATAGTTATGGCAAAGATATGAGTAGAACTTGGATTTGTCTTATTCCAAAATCTCTACTCTTTGCCACCATGATGCTATGCTTGCCTTTGGATTTACAGGCAGACTAGTGATGTCAATCTTGAGAATAGAATAGAGTAGAAGCAGTGGTACTGACTCAATATGACCTACTCATATTATTTAGAGCCTGAATTGATGGTATATCAACTACCTGGAAGATTCTAATGACAATTAGAATTCTCAGTACATATAAAGATTAGCTAGTACATATTAAGGGAAGTCTGGATTATGACCCACATGTCCCTGTCAACCTCAGTTTCAACACCAGATATTTGTATCTTATTTATCTCATAACTCCTCATTTTAATTTCTTCTTTCTTTGTCAATCAGTTAAGATTCTGACTTTGAGTCTCAGCTTAAATGGCTGTCATTCCTCTGTTAACTTTCTGGAATTCTATGCTTGTCTCCCTCTCAGGGTTGCTGTAACGGATAAATGATGTATTATAACATTATAACATGAACTCCCTACTACAATGATTTTGGGGATGTTTCAGCACTTTAAACTTTCTATATTGATGACAGTGAAAATTAAGATACCAAAGGTGCTCTAAGTAATGCTACAAGTGGAATATTAGGTTCTGTGCCTAT
Organism: Ailuropoda melanoleuca; assembly: GCF_002007445.2. Taxonomy (NCBI): domain Eukaryota; kingdom Metazoa; phylum Chordata; class Mammalia; order Carnivora; family Ursidae; genus Ailuropoda; species Ailuropoda melanoleuca. Next base: position 355,455 of record NW_023255341.1, read on the forward strand.
ATTTCTGGTATTGGTATCTTAATCTCTAAAAGATCCTAGATAATTAATATTAAGCTTCTGGAAGAAGTACCCTTTTCTGAATCAAATAAGACAATGTCTAACATTGCAAATCTCACTTATTTAATAGACAGCCAATTCCTCATCCAGAGATTCTGTCCCCAAGGATCATATAAGTCATTTATTTTAGGTCATTTTTATTTAAGACAAGTCAAAGAGAAATGAGGCACTTAAAGGTGCTGTAGATGGATAAACAAAAGCACAGGATGAAGACATGGGTCCAACATACTTTGAACACTTATGTCACAATGCTCTTTGCTCAGTGATGCACGCACTTCTGGGTGTGAAAACTATCAAAGATGGAATGGGATGGGGCACTATGGCAGCAAGAAATCCTTCCCCTTTCATCTTTACCATGCAAATATAATAGTTTGAATGTTGAGTGGGCCCATTTGATAAGCTATCGTTTTGAGCTAAACAGCTCTTAATACAATATAGTAGACTTTCCTTCATCCAACAGTACAATTCTCATTTCTTGGCTCATCATCTTGCAGAAAGGAAGCAAAACACACCCCTAACCCCTTCAGGCAATCAAGAGGAATTAAGTCGAAAGCAAAAGGCAGTCTGGCAGGCAAGGCTACAGGCTGGGAATAGATACCTTCAGACTGTCAACATACAATGCTGATAGAAACATCTGCCACCCACTTCAGTACCACTGGAATCTTGAGAGCATAATAAATTGTACCAACTACTGAGGCAACTTTTTCTGGCATTTAAATTACTGGAACATTATGGATTAATCACACAAACTTTACTTTAATGACAAGTCAGTCATTTTCCTTCATAAGGAGAAATACTATACTAATAGAATCCTTAAAGTGGATTATATCTCTTTGAAAATTGTATTTTAAACCACAGATCCAAAGCAGATACTTTTATGGGTCTCTAATTAGCGTCACAAAGGAAACACCAAAAGGTTAATAAGAGATGGTTAGTTTAGAATGGTGGTTTCTTGGTGCCAGCTCCAGCAGCTCAATGTGTTTGCAGACTCATTAGTTGCATTGACTGATTATCAGCTGAATTCAGGAAGCGCTCACCTGCTGTGTTAGCAGAAGGCTAGTGTGATTCAATACACCTATCCTACAGCTAACTAGGGCCCAACAGTAAGGTAATGTTTTTGGCAGTCAAAGGAGGAAGTTTGTCTTTGCCTTCGACTTCAGTTGACATTAATTATAAATCTTAAAGGATTTGGTGAAGCTCTGAAAGGCATAATGATATCTTCTAAGTTGACAGTTGCCACAAACAAAGATCTTGTTTCAGGTCTTAACAATCCATGTTGTGCATAGACAATGTATTTCTGAATGCTCATTTTGCCATTCAGCAAAATCATCCAGTGTAGGAAAACCCAGATTTCATAGGTTACTCACAGATAATCACTCAACTTCTAAAATGTGCAGCTTGATAGTCAGTGAGTCAAGCAAAAGAATTTGCACTTTGGTCTTTACTCTGGACTTTGCCATTGATTTGCATTTTGACATTTATAAAATCTTTAAACCTTTGGTGCATCTGTTTTTCTTCCAGAAATAAATGGAACAGATATTTATATGAAGCATGTCTCTGGAATAAAATGGCTCCTTGAATTAAAAGGACTAAATTTTCAGAGTTTGGGAAGATGGTATAGTAGGAGGACCCTGAGCTCACCCATCCAATGTTTTCAACAAGATATCACCCACATTTAAGTCAGTAAACTGGACAGCAACCTGAAGACTGTCAGAAGAACACACTCTACAACTAAATATAGAGAAGAAGCTGCATCTGGAAGGTTAGTAAGGGCAGAAAGGCAGAGGGAGGCTGCCCACAGGAGGGAGGGAGCTGCACACTCAGAGAGAGCCTAGAAACTGGCCCTCATACCAGGGAGTTCACAAAGAGAAGACTAATCCCCATAGAGTTTGGCTTTAAAAAGCAGAGGGGCTGAATACAATACAGGAGCTTGTAAAACCAGTGGGGCTTCTAACCTGGAGCTTTGAAGGTCAGCTGACTCAACACTGGGGAGCCCAGAGAACCAGTGATAGCCAGTCACCACCCTTAAAGAGACAGCAGCCTGTGCAGTACAGAGGAGCAACACAAAAACTGCAGTTTACACAACACCAGGGCAAACAAGAGACAGATCTATTCATGCTGATTTCTTAACATGGGGGACCTCGAAAACAAGGGAGCTAGCAGGTAGCAGGAGCCATTTTCCTCCCCACACTATAGCATAAGCACAGAGACACTTGCCAGAGACAGGGCTGCACAGACACTTGCAACCTAACCATCTAGCAGTGCACCACATGCACAAGTTCTCCTGAGGACTTGTCTGCTCCAAACCTGCTGGCCTCAGCCCTGGGCTCAGGGCAAATTTTGTTAAAAGTAAGCATGCACCTCACCAGCTGCCTGGTGCACAGCTGCCACCAAGTACCATGCACATCCACAGTGCCACACTTAGCTGTGTACCCAAGACACCCTTGTGTATCTCACCCAGCCACATACCCCAGCAGCTGCCTGATGCCACTCCCAGCCAGGTATCCATAGGTGTCTTGCACCATTCCAAGTCAGGCGTCCCAGGCCATATTCACACATTGGGCACAGCCACCAGATGTACAGCTGCAGCCATGCTCCACACCCACCCCAGCCACTGCACCAGGCCAAACCATCACCCTGTGCTCAGCAGCATGTCCGCAGCCAGTGTTGCACACTGCACCTAGCCTCATACCCCTGGCTTCCCTGGCACCTAGCCTCCAGCCACCAGAGCACTTCAGAGGATCTGGCAGATGACTACTGACCCAGAGTACATTTCTCTAACACCACCACTCTGCTCCCAAGTTCCTTGGCAGGCATGCCCCACCGGAGCTGGCCTGCTTGGGTCCCACTAACACCACAGAGAGCAAGCCCACACCACAACAGGCAGAGAGTAGGTGCAGATGACTACATGAAAATGCAAAGTGACTCAGATACAATGGCAGAGAATAATCAACACACATAAGACACTCTCCTGAAGTACCAGGTTCCGGTGGACAAGGGACACTGCACTGCAGGCATTCCAGGACCTCTTCATAAAGTCACTACTTTCAAGAGCAGAAGACGCAGTTGACTTTCTTAACACAGAGAAATAGAGAGAGGCAGAGAAAATGAGGAGATAGAGAAATTTATCCCAAATGAATGAAGAGGACAAGGCTACAGCCAGAAATCTAAGTGAAACAGATATAAGTAACATGCATGATAGAGAATTAAAAGCAATGACAATAAGGATACTCACTGGACTTCAGAAAAGAGTGGAAGACATGAGTAAGACCCTTAACACAGAGATAACGAATAAGATAGTAAAGGGTACAATAAATGAAAGGAGAAACATACTTGATGGAATGACCAGCAGGATGGAAGAAGCAGAGGAATGAATTAGGGATCTAGAAGACAGAGTAATAGAAAGTAATCACGCTGAACAAAAGAAAGGAAAAAGAATTATGCAAGACAAGAATATACTTAGGGAACTCAGTGACTCCATCAAACATAATAACATTCATATTATAGAAGTCCCAGAAGAAGAAAAGAGAGAAAGGGGGACAGAAAATTTATTTGAAGAAATAATAACCGAAAACTTCCCTAATCTGGGGAAGGAAACAGATATCCCGATCCAGGAGGCACAGACAACCACCACCAAAGTCAATAAAAAAAGACTGACACCAGGACATAATGTAATTAAATTTGCAAATATAGTGATAAAGAAAAAATTCTAAAAGCAGCAAGACAAAAAAAGTCTTTAACTTACAAAGGAAAACCCATAAAGCTAGAAGGAGGTTTTTCAATAGAAACTTTGTAAGCCAGAAGGGAATGGCATGATATACTCAAAGTGCTGAATGGGAAAAATCTTCAGCCAAGAATACCCTATCAAACAAGGCTATCATTCAGAATAGAAGGAGAGATAAACAGTTTCCCAGACAAACAAAAACTAAAGGAGTTCATGACCACTAGACCAGCTTTGCAAGAAACATTAAAAGGGACATGTTGAGTGCAAAGGAGAGACCAAAAGTGACAGTATACAGGTAGGAAACACAGTGAAAATGAATAATCCTGTAAAAAATCTGACAAGGAACTCACAAAAAAGGACATAAAATATAATAACATATACCTAAATGTGGGGAGGAGAAGAGAAAAGAATGGGTTCAAACTTAAATGACCATAAACTTAATAAAGATATTATATGAGAAGAGGTTATATGCAAACCTCATGGTAACCATATATAAAAAATCACTAATAAATATGCAAACAATAAAGAGAAAGAAATCCAAATATATAACTAAATAAAATCAGCAAAACATTAAAGAGAGTAAAGAATCAGAGAAAATCTTCAGAAACAACCCCAAAACAAGTAATAAAATAGCAATAAATACATATCTATCAATGATTACTTTGAATGTAAATGGACTAAATGCTCCAATCAAAAGACAATGGAATATTACTCACCCATAAAAAAGAATGAAATCTTGTCATTTGCAACAACATAGATGGAGCTAGAAAGTATTATGCTAAGCAAAATAACTCAGAGAGACAGATACCATATCACTTCACTCATATGTGGAATTAAAAAACAAAACAAATGAACATGGGGGAAAAAAAGAAAGGCAAACCAAGAAATATGCTCTTAAATATGGAGAATGAACTGAGAGTTACTGGAGGGGAGGTGAGCAAGGGGATGGGTTAAATAAGTGATGGGTATTAAGCAGGGCACTTGTGATGTGCACTGGGTGTTGTATATAACTAATGAATCACTAAATTCTACTCCTGAAACTAATATTACACTCTATGTTAACTAAATTTAAATAAAAATTTGGAGAAAGAAAAAAAGACACAGGGTGTCAGAATGGATAAAAAAAAAAAAAAACAAGACCCTCTATATGCTGCCTACAAGAGAGCCATTTTAGACCTAAAGATACCTGCAGATTAAAAGTGATGGGATGGAGAAACATTTAACATGCAAATGGATGTGAAAAGAAAGCTGGAATAGCAATACTTATAACTAGCAAAATGGACATTAAACAAAGATTTTAACAAGAGACAAAGAAAACAGCATAATAACAAAGGGAACAATCCAACAAGAAGATATAACAATTGTAAATATTTATGCACCCAACATAGGAGCATCTAAATACATAAAACAGTTAATAACAAACATAAAGAAACTAATTGATAATAACGCAATAATATTAGGGGACTTTAACACCCCACTAAAATCAACGGACAGATTATCTAAACACAACATCAACAAGGAAACAATGGCTTTGAATGACACACTGGAACACATGGATTTAACGTATATATTCAGAACACTGCATCCTAAAATGGCAGAATACACATTCCTTTCAAGTGCACGTGGACCATTCTTTAAAATAGATTACATATTAGCCCACAAAACAAACCTCAACAAATTCAAGAAAATTAAAATCATGTCATGCATACTTTCTGACCACAACATGATAAAACTACAAGTCAACACAAGAAAAAATCTGTAAAGACCACAAATACATGGAGGTTAAACAACATGCTACTAAACAATGAATGGGTCAAACAGGAAATCGAAGAAGAAATTAAAAAGTTCATGGAAACGAAAATGAAAACACAACAGTCCAAAACCTCTGGGACACGGGAAAAGCAGTTCTAAGGGGGAAGTTTATATCAATAAAGGCCTAACTCAAGAAAATTTTCAAATAAACAATCTAACCTTTACCTAAAGGAGCTAGGAAAAGAACAACAAATGAAACCGAAAACAAGCAGAAGGAAAGAAATAATAAGAATTAGAGCAGAAATGAATGATATAGAATCTAAAAAAACATGGGGCACCTGGGTGGCTCAGTTGGTTAAGCATCCAACTCTTGATTTCAGCTCAGGTCATGATCTCAGGGTCATGAGATCAAGCCCTGCACTGGGCTCCATGATCAGCAGGAAGTCTGCTTGAGATTCTCTCCATCTCCCTTTCCCTCTGTTCTTCCATCCACCCTCTCTCTCTCAAAAATAAATAAATAAATCTTTCAAAAAAAGAATCTAAAAAACAATAGAACAGATCAATGAGATGGATCTTAGAAAACATAAATAAAATTGATAAACCACTATCCAGAAAAAAAGTGAAAGGGCTCAAAAAAATAAAATCACAAATGAGAGAGGAGAAATAACAACCAACACCACAGAAATAAAAACAACCACAAGATATTATGAAAAACCAGATGCCAACAAATTGGACAATCTAGAAGAAATGGATAAATACCTAGAAAGATATAAACTACCAAAACTGAAACAGGAGGAAATTTTTAAAAAATTTAAAAGACTGATACCCAGCAAAGAAACTAAGTCAGTAATCAAAAATCTCCCAACAAACAAAAGTGCATGACCATATGGCTTCACAGGTGAAGGTTTCTCAGGTGATTTCTACCAAACATTTATTTTTTTTATTTATTTTTTTAAAATTTTTTTATAATTTTTATTTTGTTATATTAGTCACCATACAGTACATCCCCAGTTGTTGATGCAATGTTCTATGATTCATTATTTGCATATAACACCCAGTGCACCATGTAATATGTGCCCTCCTTAATACCCATCACCAGCCTATCCTAATCCCCCATCTACCAAATATTTAAAGAAGAGTCAATACCTATTCTTCTAAGCCTATTCCAAAAAATAGAAAAGGAAGGAAAACTTTCAAATTCTTTCTAGAAGGCCACCATTACCCTGATACCAAAACCAGATAAAGACACCACTAAAAAAAAGAACTACAGGCCAAAATCTCTGATGAACATAGATGCAAAAATCCTCAAAAAGTACTAGCAAACTGAATTCAACAATACATTAAAAAAAAATCATACACCATGATCAAGTGGGATTTATTCGTGGGATGCAAGGGTGGTTCAATATTCACAAATCAATCAATATGATACATCACATCAATAAGAGAAAGGATAAGAACCATATGATCATATCAATATATGCAGAAAAAGCATTTGACAAAGTACAACATCCATTCATGATCAAAACCCTCAACAGAATAGGTTTAGAGGGAACACACCTCAACATATTAAAGGCCTTACATTAAAAACCCACAGCTAACATCATCCTTAATGGGAAAAAACAGTTTTCCCTCTAAGGTCAGAACCAAAACAAGGATGTCCACTCTCACCACTTTTATTCAACATAGTACTGGAAGTCCTTCCACAGCACTCAGACAACAACAAAAAAAATAAAGTAGAACAAAATAAAAGACATCCAAATCAGCAATGAAGAAGTAAAATTTTCACTATTTGCAGATGACATAATACTATATATAGAAAGCCCAAAAGACCACCAAAAAACTGCTAGAACTGATAAACAAATGCAGTAAACTCACAGGATACAAAATCAATGTACAGAAATCTATAGCATTTCTATATACCAATAATGAAGCAGCAGAATAAGAAATTAAAACAATCCCATTTACAGTTGCACCAAATTAATAAGACAACTAGGAATAAACCTAACCAAAGAGGTGAGAGACCTGTACTCTGAAAACTATGAAACGTTGATAAAAGAAATCAAAGATGACACAAAGAAATGGAAAGACATTCCATGCTCATGGATTGGAAGAAAAATGTTGTTAAAATGTCTATACTGCCCAAAGCAATCTACACATTTAATATAATCCCTACCAAAAATACCAACAGCACTTTTTACAGAACTAGAAAAAACAATCCCAAAATTTGTGTGGAACCACAAAAGACCCTGCATAGCCAAAGCAATCTTGAGAATGAAGAACAAGGCTGGAGACATCACAATTCCAGACCTAAAGTTTTATTACTAAGCTGCAGTAATCAAAACAGTATTGTACTGGCACAAAAACAGACACGTAGTTCAATAGAACAGAATAGAAAATCCAGAAGATTCTTAACTATAGGGAACAAACTGAGGGTTGCTGGAGGGAAGGTAGGTGGGCAGATGGGGTAACTGGGTGATGGGCATTAAGGAGGGCACATGATGTGATGAGCACTGGGTGTTATAGGCACCTGATGAATTACTAAACTCTACACCTGAAACTAATGATGGCTAACTGAATTTAAATAAAAAAATAGAAAATCCAGAAATAACTCCACAATTATATGGTCAATTAATCTTCATCAAAGTAGGAAAGAATATCCAGTGAGAAAAAGCCGGTCTCTTCAACAAATGGTGTTAGGAAAACTGGACCACTTTCTCATACCATACACAAAAATAAACTCAAAGTGGATTAAAGACCTAAATGTGAGGGGCACCTGGGTGGTACAGCGTGTTCAGAGTCAGACTCTTGGTTTCTGCTCAGGTCTCAAGGTCGTGAGATCAAGCCCCAAGTTGGGCTCCACACTCAGCCAAAGTCTGCTTAAGATTCTCTCTCCCTCTTCTTCTGTCCCTGTCCCCGTGCTCTCTCTCTCTCAAACTTACAAATCTCAACACCCCAAAAACAACCCAATTAAAAATGGGCAGACGATATGAACAGACATTTCTCCAAAGATGACATCCAGATGGCCACCTGTCAGAATGGCTAAAATCAAAAACACAAGAAACAACAGGTGTTGGCAAGGATGTGGAGAAAAAGGAGCAGTCTTGCACTATTGGTGGGAATGCAAACTGATGCAGCCACTCTGGAAAACAGTATGGAGGGTCCTCAAAAATTTGAAAACAAAACTACCTTATAATCCAGCAACTTCACTTCTAGGTATTCACCCAAAGAATGCAAAAATACTAATTCACAGGGATACATGCACCCCTATGTTTATAGCAGCATTACTTACAATAGCTAAGATATGGAAGAAGCCCAAGTGTGTGTGTGTGTGTGTGTGTGTGTGTGTGTGTGTGTGTGTGATGGAATATTATTCAGCCATAAAAAAGAATGGAATCTTGCCATTTGCAACAATATGGATGGAGCTGGAGAGTATTATGCTAAGCAAAGTAAGTCAGACAGAAAAAGATAAATATCATAGATGTCACTCATATGTGGAATTAAAGAAACAAAACAAACAAACAAAGGAAAATAATGGGAGTGAGAGTCAAAGAAAGAGACAGAATTTTAATTATAGAGAACAATCTAATGGTTAGGAGAGGGGCGGCAGGTGGGGGAATGGGTTAAATAGGTGATGGAAATTAAGGAGTGCACCATCCTGATGAGTACAGCGTGATGTATGGAACTGTTGAATTACTATATTGTATACCTGAAACCTAATATAATACCATATGTTAACTAACTGGAATTAAAATAAAAACTAAAAAAAAATAATAAAATAAAAGGACTAAATTTTCTAGCTACTGATAATAAAAATAATAGTTGCCCAAGTTTAAACCGGTATACATTTGCATATGAATGATGGGTCAACATCTGCATCTGACTTGCTTTGGTTTATCAACAGTGGGCAACCTGACTTCAGAGTTGGAAGAAATGCTGGAGGCATTTCTTTTTCAATAAGTTGATTTTTAAACTAAATTAAAATCAAAAGCATTCTTTTAGATGCTCAGATCAGAACAACTGACAGCCTCTTTAATATTAAAAACAGCAGAACGGGGGGGGGTAATCAGAAGGGGGAATGAAACATGAGAGACTATGGACTATGAGAAACAAACTGAGGACTTCAGAGGGGAGAGGGGTGGGGGAATGGGATAGACTGGTGATGGGTGGTAAGGAGGGAACGTATTGCATGGTACACTGGGTGTTATACGCAACTAATGGAGCATCGAACTTTACATCGGAATCCGGGGATGTACTGTATGGTGACTAACATAATATAATAAAAAATCATTTAAAAAAAAACAGCAGATGGTGATGCCTTGGAACAGTTTGACCAGTCTAAATATCTTGGAACCTATGCTATTCCTCTTTTCCCTCTTACCCATGTATTAAAAGGGGGAAGATCCTATTGTTCACATAGGTTGGAAACTCCATACCTGGTAGATGAGGGAAGAAAGCAAGTGGTCAAACATCTATTATTATCCAAGCTAAGGATAGAAAGGAGAGACTATATGAGCTAAGAGGTGAAGAAAGTGGACTCATACAAATTGGAAAACATCTCTGGCACTGGCTTGGAAATTGGAAAACATCTCTGGCACTGCCTGGGTGGCACAGCGGTTAAGCGTCTGCCTTCGGCTCAGGGCGTGATCCCGGCGTTATGGGATCGAGCCCCACATCAATTGGAAAACATCTCTGCCTGCTTCTCCCTCTCCCACTCCCCCTGCTTGCGTTCCCTCTCTCGCTGGCTGTCTCTATCTCTGTCAAATAAATAAATAAAAAATCTTTAAAAAAAATAAATAAATTTGCAAACTCATGGCTGTCAAGCTGCCTTGCTGCAATCAACTAAGGCTACCAAGTTTCTCCAGGTGATTACAGCAGTGTTTGTTTACAGGTATCTATTTAAAATGGCAACGTAATGTAATAAGTTGTTTTTATTTAAAGCAGGTTACAGTTGCACTCCCGCACCACTACGTACTAGACCACGAATTAGAAAGAACCTACGGCTTAGCTAACTGGGATAGGAGAAGATGAATGTGTTTTTAAGGTTCTAACTTACACCAAACTGAAAATCTTTTTGTTAAACTAAAACAGGAACCTAAAGTGTGTCATTTGCCATTAAAGTGGCTATTACTAAGGTTTAAAAGAACTATCTTATGGGGCACCTGGGTGGCTTAGTAGATTAAGTGACCGACTCTTGATTTTGGTTCTGTTCATGATCTCAGGGTTGTGAGATCAAGCCTTGCATGGAGCCCCACATCAAGCCAGCATCTGGCTATGTGCTCAGTGGGAAGCCTGCTTGAAATTCTCTCCTCTCTCTCTCCGCCCCTCCCCCCACTCATGTGAGCACTCTCTCTCTCTCTCTCAAATAAATAAAAATAAATAAAGAACTAACATGATAAAATGGTATCATTTATTATTTCAGATTTAACAGCTTGCAAGTTTGTTGTCTATAATATTGCAAAGAATAATGGAGTAGAACTACTATTTCTGATTACCAGGATCCCTCAAAAGACAAAATGCCTCTCATGAGGCTACCTCAATGGGACAAAATTTTGAATAAATTCAGCCACAAAGAGCTTGTTTTCTTATAAACTCCTTTGGCCACTTCTGGATTCAGAACCTTTCAAATTACCTCTGTGACACACCATCTTGCAAATTCCTCCAATGACAGAATAGATCTTACACCTGCAAGTTTTTGAGTGAAGAAGTTCAAGGTTCACCATAAAACCTAAAATCCCACAACACCCTCCTGGCTCTGCCACCTGCACACAAATGTCCAGCCCCAAAGGATTTGCTCCAAAACAATTCTAGAGACTGGTATCTCATTGATAATCTCTTTAGCCCAAGCTATGGATAACTGCTTTTGTTCTCTCTCTACATGGCAGAATAATTGGTTTATGGGACTCCATTCTGCCCAGTTGCAAAAGAATCAGCTTTGTCTGCCTACCTTGAGCTGTGTGTAAGTCTCTAAAAAGCAACTTTAATGATGGCTCTAAGGGCCAGCTCAAACATTTTCCAGTCTGGAGCTCCTGATTTTTCCACGTTTGGGGATTTGTTGGGGATAAGCCATGTAGGGAAAAAAAATGGAAATGACTTGCTTGTCAAAAAGCCACAATTCCAAAGTAGGTGTGTGAAACTGCCTTTCCTTGGCCCAAAGTAAACGCAGTCACCTATCTGGTAAAGACAGAGACCAAAAATACCTGGGGCTAAGACAAAACTCTGGATGACAAAAAGCATCTATAAAATAGGAAAACCATCTCTCAAGTATTTTGTCCATACGATAAAGAAATAACACATGATTTTGGTATTCTTGAAATTGCTTTTTAAATTATGACTGGACTTGATTCCCCATATTTATCTCATAATAAAGGGGTTAAGGGAAAATGAACCAAAAAACAACTTCATAAATACTTAAATGACAAATTTAGATTTATGTTTACCCATCCTGAGGGAGTTTTTGGTTCTTAACCATCTTATGATAGGACAGATGGGTCTTTCTATCTATTTAATGATGTAAAGAAGATGATGATCTTGACATTTCAATGAACTTTCTTGAGTATGCAAAGCAACCCATATGATATAAAACAACTTGATTTGCTTCTCATCTGCTATCCTATTGGCAGTGTCCCTACTTATCAGGGCCTATGGAACTTGCTTTATCATAGAGCAATTGGAAAACACTCACCTAGCAAATCACCCAAACAGAGCATAATTTTATCTAGCCTACTATATTGGGGCCTGGCTTCCACTATTCCTCCAAAGGGATCCCATTACACCAAAGTGTCCTTTTAAATGTATTTTGCTTTCCAGCTCAAATAATCTTAATTAATTTCTTCACTGATCTTATTCAATCTATTCCATACCGGACTATTTGTGCTACTGGGCCATAAACTCCTAGAGAATAAAATTCTTAATTGTCCAGTGTGCTCCCTTAATATAATTTCCATCCTCCAATACTTTCTAAGTGCTTAAAAATACAGAAATTCTTGGGGCGCCTGGGTGGCACAGCGGTTAAGCGTCTGCCTTCGGCTCAGGGCGTGATCCCGGCGTTATGGGATCGAGCCCCACATCAGGCTCCTCCGCTATGAGCCTGCTTCTTCCTCTCCCACTCCCCCTGCTTGTGTTCCCTCTCTCGCTGCCTGTCTCTATCTCTGTCAAATAAATAAATAAAATCTTTAAAAAAAAAATACAGAAATTCTTAGTGTCAACCAGTCAAGAAAGCCCCTGACATTTATTTTCTTGATGAGTAATGAATCCCTTTTCACAGGTAGTTATTAATAATAAATTTTAAAACAGACATGAGACAACTGAAAGTTCCAAGTGGATCAGAAAAACATTTCATTTTTTTAAAAAAGTGGGGGGCATAGTGTTTCTACTTCAAAGCAGATGAAGAGAACTGTTCTAAAAGAATTCTCTGACCAAAAGGCCCATGCCAAAATAATGCTAGCAAACAACTGTTAACAGCATGGATGTTTCCATTAGTTAAGGACAACTTTTTATTCCAGCAACTGTCTTGCCAATAAAATGTAAATAATGCTTTGAAAGGAGTCCAATTATCTGGTGCAGCAAAGTAGTTGAAATGAGCAAAAGCATTCACCTGTCCCTCTATTCCCACCTGCCCAGCCACTGGTGAGACTGAGAATGGATAAAAGTTCCTGGACATCAGAGAAAAAGGGAGACAGGGCATTGAGTACCACTGAGTGCCTCTAAACCAGCAAGGTAACTAGGCATATCAGAGATTAAACCTATCATCTTATAATGAAGTTAACTAAAAGTAAGCAAGAAGTTCAGCTTCAGAGCAGATAGATTTGGAAAGAAAATGCTCACCTCCATGACATTGTTCAAATTAGGACAACAAGAAAGAGTCTTCCATGATATTCTCATTAAAAATAAGATCTTGATTGTAATAGTCTCTTTTTATTGTTTCTTTTCCTTTGTTGACACATTAACAAGGTTTCTAATAGTACCAGGCTCTATTCTTATAATGATTTCTAAAATCATAGTTATTCATTTCATCATTGAGCTGACCTTGGTCAATTCAGTAGCAAAGCTAAAAAGATGAGAACTTTCACAGTCAATAATAGCAGTAATTGACACATTCAATCCCCAGAGACAGGCACACAGTGGGCACTCAAAAATATTGCTGAATGAATGGGTGAAAGATATGTATCTACTCATGGATTGTTCCTACCTCGCATTAGAATACTGTATACCTGAGATAGATAAAAACAGCTGAAAGTCACACATATAGATTCACTATATACATATACATTCCATTGTTCAAATAATTAAACATTTCACCTTGTATATATATGCACAAGGAGGAAGAAATTTTTAAAAAATTCTATATGAGCAAAACCAAGGGAGAACTAACCACATGAATTGTAAAACAGTATATCTAGCTTCAAAGATGCTAATTCAGGTCCAGGGGGATCTAATCAACCTCTTTGTTGAAGTAAAGATAAAACTTTTTGACAGCAAATGTATTCTGATAAAATGGAATTTTCAATTACTCTATGAACATCTGGTCCATGCTACCATTTCTGGAGCCCAGCAGCACACTGCTTTGCAATGTCACAAAATATTCTCCATTGAGAACTCCTTATTTTGCCAAGAGACTAATTGAAATGAGTGTTTGGAAATTTAGTGAGGTGAGAGGTGAGTCAGGGGGATAGGAAAGAGGATAAGCAAAGGATGTTCAGTCACTAAATCATAATTTCATTAAAAGGGCAGAGGAAATAAAATTACACATTGCTGGTAGGGTATTGGAAGTGTAAACGTCTTAATACACCTGTGATTGGAACTAGAATATGCATAGTGTGAAACCTACAGAACATTTTCATGGCTAATTTGTAATAGCAGTTGAATTAGGCACAGATCAAGTTCTTTCAATCCATGTTTTATACAACGTGTTAAATGATATTCAGAGAAAGACAATTATCATATGGTTTCACTCATTTATGGAACATAAGAAGGAAGATCAGTAGGAGAAGAAAGGGAAGAAGGAAGGGGGGGTAAACAGAAGGGGGAATGAACCATGAGAGACTATGGGCTCTGGGAAACAAACTGAGGGCTTTAGAGGGGAGGGGGTGGGGGATTGGGATAGGCCGGCGATGGGTATTAAGGAGGGCACGTACTCCATGGTTGCACTGGGTGTTATACGCAAGTAATGAATCATGGAACTTTACATCAAAAACTTGGGATGTACTGTATGGTGACTGACATAGCATAATAAAACATTATTATAAAACATAAAAATTAAAAAAAAGATATTCAGGTGATGGACTACCAAATAAACAAGTTTAGTAACATGCAGAAGGATTTATACTTCCAGAAATAAAGCAATCATTACATTGCATTTGGATGCATTTGGATACAAAAGCAGATAGATGTTATTGTGAGTTTCTGTACGTTGCTTCCATGTGGTATCAATTAGCATGGGAGGCAAACAAATTCAGTGTTGTAGTGAACTCCAAACTACGTAGACATTAGAGCAATTAGAGTCATCTTTTCAATTGATGAATTCATAATTAAAATCATAAAGTAAGAGACAATGAGTATGATTTGAAACAAATTAGTTGAGCTTGGGACTAGTATGTATAGTTCTAGGACATGATTCCCAAAACGACTACATATTTAAGTAAACATAATGGTATATCCAGGTCATCACAAATGGATGCAAAGAAGCATGGAAGAGACAGAAGCCCATTAACCCCAGCACTACTCAATCCAGAAATAACTCTGAAAGGAAGAGATTCAAACCCGGTGATATTCCTAATTGTGAAACAAACCCATGAACCTCTGTCACCTCTGACCTGTCTAATGGTCAGTTACTCTTCTTGGAGACTCTGCTACAATTGCATAAGGCAAAATTCTTGGCCTTGCCAGAAGTTGGTAATTTTACCAAATAAGTCAAATTCAGGAAGAGAAGGCATTGGTTAAAAGATTTGATTGTGACTCCCAAGCTCAGCACCAAATCACCTCAGAAGAACCAAAGCAGGTGGTAAAATACGCTGAATGGCAACACTTACTTGTTCTCGAGGCACTCTGAGAGCTGCAGAGAGAGAGACAGCATTCCAAAAAGTGCTATATGTGAGTAGAAAGTATAGGGTAAAGAATTCTCCATCACCTTCTTTTCTGGGAAGCCATGACACTAAGAGCTGAATTACTGGCGATAGGCTGAGACGTATTAATTCAAGGGCACTCAGATGATAAATGAATTTGTAATTCAGTCACCTGGCAACAAGGAAATTCAGCTCAGCTGGTTCATCAACCAAAAGACCCGGTGTTAGGCAAGTTGAGAGCGATACCAGGATTAATAACAATCTGGAAAGCAGAGATTCCTGTCATTCCTTCTTATCTCCACCCTGACCCAGCTCATGGATGTATTAGGTTGGGGCAGTCAAAACAATCCAAACTCAAGTGGCTAAACCCCTGGCTTTGCCCTTTGGGTGCAAAAGCCTTCCAGACATTCTCCTTCTTTGGTTGAATATACTGATTCTGGGTTCCATCCCTAGAGGACTGTTTTCAGAGATGGGTTTCTGAAAATTAAGGGATTTGGGCCTTTACTCTGAAAGCCATGAAGCACCTTTGACATTCACACTAAGCATTCTTCTGCTATAGCAGTTATAAGAACAAAACCCAAAGAAATTTTGTCAGTGTGAAGAAGCACAGGGCCCAGGTATCTGGGAAGTGGGGAGCAAATACAATTTGTACCTTTTCCTCAAACGCTGGCAACACAATAATAGCTCCCTGAACAACCCATTCCTGCTCAAGGAAAAAATTAACATGCATAAAATTATCTTTCTTTTGAAAATCCTGACACGCCCTATCAATCACATGTCCCTATATGTGCAAAGAAAAATGCGGTGCTAATATCAAATTAGAAAACACAGAAAACCACAGACATGAAATCCAAGGTGAGTCAAAAAAAGGTGTAAGGTACATTCTACTGGGTATATTTGGCCCAACTTTGTAGTGGTTCTGACAGGACCAGAAGAAATATTATCAGAATCAGAGTTAGTCTGACAAGGTCTTTACAACCCTTATTCTTCTCCAGAGACATCCACTCAAACCTCAAAAACTGTCCAGCCCTGGAACCACCAGGATTTTAGGGCACTTGGGTTTGAGATGCCCATCATGGTATCAATGAACCAAAGAGAGCTGGGACTTTTTTTTTTCCTCAAGGAAACTTTGAGACTTTCGTGCAGGTCTGAGTCCAGAGGAGATTCCATTTTCCCTCGTGACCTTTCTAAATTGGTCAGAAGCAACAATACCATATTGCCCTGAAATTAATATACCTAGAACTATTCTAGTTAGAATGGTTCCAAGATCAGGCATACATGGTAAATTCTCTCAGTGATTGTCTTTCAACTACACTGCCTCAGGATAAAATGAGAAATATTATATGAATCCAGGTTTGAGATAGTAAAATGCTATAAAATGTTAATTGTTGAAATTGTTGATGTTGTTTGAGGGAGCAATAACTGAGGTGATACAATTTATGTGCCCAGCCTAGAGTCGATTTGGGATATAACAATTAAGTACTATCATGGAAAGCTCATAAGTACTGGCAACTCATAAGGTAGAGCCTGAAATATAAGCAAGACCAGAATTCCATCCGTACCTGAAGTTTAATGACTCAACCAAATTGAAAAAAAGCAAACTCAAGGGTTGGCTTAAGATTTAGCCACTGCTGGAATGATGGAAAAAATTAAGATATATACATGCAAATTGAATATTGAGGAAAAAATATGAAGTGTTGCCAAAATGGAGCGGAAAAACGTGTCTGTGTGTACACACATGTGTGTGTAATCATCATCCTATATGTAGGAGAGTCTTGGAATAATGCCACATCTTTGCTTTAGAATACTCTCATTATTATACGATCGACATGGTGTATATATATATATGTGTGTGTGTATATATATATATACACACACAATACATCCCATTTGTAAGAAATACTCCCTCAGAAAAATTAAGCATAGTCCACTGGTATTGTTTTCCTAGAAAAATGTGACAAAAAATTAAAACAGAGTTGTTCTAGCCAGGCATAAAGTGAGAATCAATTATGACCATTTCCTTCTCTGGATTCACTTTATTTCAAAAAGCATCTAACTAAAACCCTTTCTGATATAAATGAAAAGGCACTTTTTTGAGATACAAGGCTCGTAAATGACACATACCAGTCTGTACCCGGTGACACACTACTAATCCTCTGAGAATTAAACAGTCTCTGTTTCAGTTATATAAATGTTTAGTTTTCTCATCTTTAGTCTTAGTAAGGTTGCCCAGAAAGTGTATTATCTCTGCGGATGTCACCACTCGCCAATTAGGGAAGACAGCAGTGCACAATCAGTAGTGACCTATATATATTATAGACTTTGACACTTGAGTCAGCTGGGGAGGGGATGGAAGAGATGGTTTAACAGAATCTACAGTCACAAACTTTTTTTCTATGAAAAACATTTCCTGTTTTGAATTGTGCAATTTTTTCCTTTGGATTCATTTATAAGACCAAAACAAAAGCATTTAATGATGTTTACAGTGAAATGAAACAGCTGAAGACCAGCACATAATCACCATATTTTGTTTTCTCATCTTTAAGTCTTTTAGCAGTGGGGCTTCCAGCTGAGCTTGCGTCTAGCTTCTCTCAAGACATAGCCAAGCATTCTGAAGCTTCACCGAGCCTAAACACCAAGCTGAATTCATAGTTCTTAATTGAAAAAGACAGGCTGTTTTCCTAGCATGTTTGCATCAGTAAAACATTGAAAATGACATTTGTGCCCAAGTCCATCTGAACATTCTGCCTTAGCTGAACTCTGCTAATGTTTTTATGCCCTGGTTTATGCCTAGCACAGTTTTAAATAGCTCCTCTTGCTAAAGCATGTGTGGCTGAATTCACAAAAATAACTCTTCTTCATATATGAGAATGCCATTCCTGAGATTTGCTTTGAGGTGTTTTTTCATATGCACAGACTGTTACTTGGAGTCGGCCACATTTTCTTACGCTGGTCTCTCCTATGACCAATGGCACTCATCTGTGTGGTAGCTAGAGGGATTTGGAATAGCAGCCCTATAGACAAAATGTGAAGTTTGGTACTTTCTTCAGTAAAGGGTATACAATCTGTTGTCGGAGAACAGAGTCTCTCTCTAGGTAAAGTTAACCAGCCTGATATGGAAATAAAACCCGCCCCTTTGGTCTCATTAGTGCTATGTTCTGCGCAACTCGACTGATCAGTTAAATGTCATGTACTAAAGCAAAAAGAGGCATTTATTCCTGGTGAGAAGGCATCTGCTCATTTTCTATGAGCTCAGTACAGTTATTATTGAAGAGAATGTATGAAATATGTATATGTAGTCAGCTTTTAAAATGCCTGAACATTATACAAACTTAGGGGATCCACTCAGGGAGGATAAAGAAGAATCTGGTCTGCTGTCAGGACATCTCACAACTCTGTAGATGCAATTCAGGCATGAGCACAGTGCACACATCGACAACACACACATTAAAGTAGTACAATGTACCTACAAATATTCTGGGTTCTGTGGGATCTATGGCTGCAATTTACATCCATCCAGCCCTTACCATGGTCAGGCATCTGCGATCCCATGGAGGTCACGCTGGTGTTCAGCACATCATTGACAGCAGTATCACAATACAGGCTCCGCTGGACATCATGCTCACTGTCAGTCTGGTCGCTCTCTTCATGACCACTATCCTTCAGGCTGTTGCCCTCTAAGTCCTTGAAGGTAGAGCTGCTGGTTTGAAAAAGAATGATCATTTACAACTGTGATAATCTGATTTTTAAAATCTTTCAGAGCCAGGATGATGTCAGCTCTGTGGTGAGGCCAACAGTGACTGGATTGTCCAAAAGACTAGAAAGAAGAGGAATTTCTGTTTAAAGATAATGGAACTTGGAACACTTGGGTGGCTCAGTTGGTTGACTGTCCAACTTATGATTTTGGCTCAGGTCATGATCACATGGGTTGTGAGATCGAGCCCTGCATCACGCTGGGCTCCATGCTCAGTGGGCTCTCTTAAATAAAATAAATAAATGAATAAATAAACAAATAAATCTTTTTTTAAAATTATTATATTAGTCACCATACAGTACATCCCTAGTTTTTGATGTAAAGTTCCATGATTCAATAAATAAGTAAATCTTTAAAAAATAAAGATAATGGAACTTAACACTGCAAAGAGGTTCCCACTATTGGATGCTGATGTAGCTAATAGTTTCATTCACTTATCTTCAATGCGTTACTATAGGCAAGGTAGAAGAAGGTACAAATCTGAAACAACCACCTGCATTTCAGAAGGCTTTCTCTTTTTATATAATCAAGGTAAAATAGTAGCTAATGTTTACTGAGCAATTACTATACATAAGGCACTGTTCTAAGTGCTTGACATGAATTAACATTGTTAATCACCACAACTATATAAGAGGAAGGTACCATTAATATTCCCATTTACAGATGAAAAAAACAGAAGCACATGGAAGTTAAGTAGCCTGCCCAAGGTCATACAGCTGATGAAAATGTAGCAGATCTAAGACCAAACCCAGGCAGTCTAGCTCCAGTGACTGGAACCTTAACCACTATGTATAACACTTCTCCAAAGATGTCTACTAATCAACTGCAAAAATGGAAGTGGCAGAAATTGAGGTGCTTCAACTAAAATAGAAAGAATTATCAGGAACAGAGAACTCAGGTCAGTTTTAACTGAGAAAGTCAGAGAGACAGATTCAAGGAAAATGGGGAAAGGCAGGAGCTGAGAAGAGAAGCCTTGGTGCAGGCACAGTAAGATAAAAGTGAGAACCAGAGAGTGAGCTCTAATAAAACTGTGAGTGTAGTTATGCTAAGAATATGAAAACTTTCAGCTGAGGAGTTTATGGGCCTATTTTTCTTGCATTTATTAAATCAATCCACCATACAATGCACTAAACATAGTATCCAAGAACCTCACACAAAAATAGAGAATGATACATAAGGTACATCCATAGAGGCCCCACCTGCTATTTCTAATACTTTGTATGCCCTGACAGCATCTGCAGATGTGCAACACTATGGACCATAAACTATGAATCTGAAACACCTAGTGAATTGTGAATCCATTCCCCAATCAGTGAGGAAGTAGCAAAGGCATACTCAAGAAAATGTGTTGTTGTCTCAACAACGGAGAGTGTCATGCTCGTGAATTAGGACAAGTCCCAACAGACCTATTGTACCTCTGAAAAGCGAGCCTGTGGAGATGATAGTGCAAACTCGTCTGGTGTGCTCAACCTTGAACACCCACAGGCCTGGCTCTCTGAGGCTTTGATAAGAACATTCAGTACATATGATGAAGAGCTATGCCATGGACACAATAGATCCCTTGTCATTCTCTATATTGGTCAAAAGGAATCACTGCAGATTTTTAACATATGACCAACCTAGATGTAGAATGCTTGCTGCTCTGAATATGAAAAGGAAAAGATCAAAAGGGCAGTAACTGGAAAGCCATAATTATAAGAAAATGAAGAGCAGGAGAGAGTAAAGCATTGACCTGTTTGCTAATTATTTTCAGAAAGGATCACAGAGCATCACCTGTATTAAAACTAAAATCATTCAATAAGCCAACTCACTCAGCTCCTCCAAATTATGTCATGCAGCTCCGCAGCCCTGTGGACCCACCAGCATGCAGTTCTATTAAAAAACCAATCATCCTAAAATTCTTTTATGGTCAGGAAGACCAATTGGAAACACAGGCTTTAGACTGTGTAGCCATTTCTAGCTTTATGGCACAGATGTTGGGGCGTCCTGTAAGTACTAATGTCATAGCTTGAACAAATTCGAAGTTTGTCTTTTAGAAAAAAAAACTTTGGTCCTGCCTACATGGACTCCTGCATCTCAGAAGAAAGGAAATGACCTGCTTGGTTCATATATTTTTAAAACAAAATTACATTTTTGACCTGTATTTCTGGCATCTGGAACACATGAAAATTTCTTTAATCTATAACACAAAATTGTTGCTTTAAGCCAGAGACTTCAACCCTGAACTGAGTGCATTTCAGCAGTTGCCAAAATATGCTTGAGACATACGTTGAGGACTAATATAAGGACAATGCAATTAACCATCCCTAAGACCAAAGTTTCTCAACCTTGGCACTATTGACATTTGGGCTGCATAATGTTTTGTGGTCAGAGGCCATTCTGTACATTGTAGAATGTTTAACAGCATCCCTGGCCTCTACCCATTAGATGCTAGTAGTGCTTTTCCCAGAACTTATAACCAAAAAGGTCTCTATACGTTGCCAAATCACCATTAGTTGAAAACCACTGCCTTAGGTTCTTTCAACTCTATTCCTGTGGCATGTTAGATTTCCAGGCTGTAGTGGAAAGAGCACTGTCATTAAAATAAGTGACAATCCATACCACGCCACTTCATCTATGGAACCCTGGGCCTGATATCTAATGTCTTTGAGCCTTAATTTCCTTGTCTGTAAAATGCATTTGCTAAAACCTTCTTCACAATGCCATTTTGAGGGCTCAATGAGATACTGTACCTGAAGTATTGGGTAGACACAAATGCTCAATAAATGGTTATGTTTAATATGATCATTACTCCTTATGGTAACATCTTCATTGAGTTATAATTAAACATTATGCGTGTGGTATTTTTATAGGATTGATACAGGAAATATGTACTTAAATAATGTTTCTATATCTTCCATAAACTATAGTCAGACACTGTCCACTATGTTAATTTCTCCTAGAATTCAGGAATAGGAAAAGAAATTCTCCTGTCAAATGTGTGTCCTTCCTTTATTGAAAAATGAGAACTATATACCCTGGTGTACTTAACATTTTGTCTTGGTTTCTCAAAAGCTTCACAATAAACATAATATTTAATTGCTGTGATTTGGATGCCAAGGATCACTATTTATCTTCACCCAATTTGTTTAGATCTGATTTTTTAAAGTCTGATCACCCTTTTTACATGCATCCGAATATTACAAACCACCTCAGAGATTTTTTTAGGTAGAAATGAGAGAAATAATAAAATAGTGAAGGATTAGCTGCTTGGGACTGGTAGTGTGAGTATAAAAAGTCAGGTATTCTTGGCTGAAATACAAAACACAAGAAACAACAAGTGTTGGTGAGGATATGGAGAAAAGGGAACCCTCATGCACTGTTGTTAGGAATGCAAACTGGTTCAGCTACTGTGGAAAATAGTATGGAGGTTCCTCAAAAAATTAAAAATACAACTAACCTACCATCCAGTAATCCCATTCTTGAGTATTTACCCCCAAAATACAAAAACACCAATTTGAAAGGCTATATGCACCCCTATGTTTATTGTAGCATTATTTATTATAGCCAAATTATGGAAGCAGCCTAAGCATCCATCAGTAGATGAGGTGATATATATATATATATATATATATATGTATGTATATATGTATGTATATATGTATATATATATACGTATATATATATATATACACACATACACAATGGAGTATTATTCAGCCACAAAAAGAATGAAATCTTGCCACCTTCAACATGGATGGAGCTAGAGAGTATAATGCTAAAAGAAACAGGTCAGTCAGAGAAAGATGAACACCATACGATTTCACTCACATGTGGAATTTAAGAGACAAAACAAAGAAAGAGAGAGAGAGGGAGAGAGAGGTAAACCAAGAAAAAGACACTTAGCTACAGAGAACAATCTGATAGTTACCAGAGGGGAGGTAGGTGGGGGAATGGGGGAAATAGGTGATGGGGATTAAGAGTACACTTATCACAAAATAAAAATTATAAAAAAAAGAGTACACTTATCATGATGAGCACTGATATATAGAATCGTTGAATCACTATACTGTACCCCTGAAACTAATATAACACTGTATGTTAATTATACTGGAATTAAAATTAAAAACTTAATAAAAATGTTTAAAAGACTCTGAAAATGATAGTCATGTATTCTCTGAAAAAAAAAATGCAAGGGGTCTAACATCCCTCCCCGAAACCCTGGAATAGTTAACCCACCTAAAGATCAGTTTGCCCATCTGACAAACTAAGTACCACTTACTCTAATCTTGTAAGGACATTTAGTGGCTTAATGAATGGATTTGGGTAAGGCAGTTTAAGACCCAGTGAGCAAGATGCTGCAAATTGTAAAACAGCCTGGTAAATGGCTACTCACCCAAAACAAATAACAATTTATGCCAGGCATAAAAAATGATGATTTCACTTGCTTTATTACCTGTGTACCTCTTGGGAGATGAAAGACTTGTAAATCAACTTTTGTGGGACAATAAATTAGGGGTACCCTTTGCAATGGCATTGTAAATGCAAATGTTTCTATTACTGTGCTGGTAGCCAACAAAGGGACAGATTTGTTTGAAAACACCCAGAGCAAGACTCTGAACATAAGAGTTACTCAGAAAATCCTTCATGAATAAACATTATTCAAATTCTAACCCAAATTTACCATTTCAAATATTGGAAATCTTTCTAAAAGACAGAATAATCTGAAAGGAAACAGGTCATATCTTCGTAGTAGGTGCCACCACATACCCAAGGAATGCCATCTAAGAGTAAGAACAAGAAGGCAGTAAAAGTCAAGAGTATTGTCACAATATTTAGAGAACAAAAGGATGATTCTACAGTGGTTCCTGGATCTCCTACCTGCACCACAATCACCTTGGGAACCTATGAAAACTGGAGAGTCTCTAGGGATGGAGCTAAAGACTTGGCATTTAACAATCTTCCTAGGTGACTCTAATGCACATCAAAGGTCAGAAATTCCTGGTTTACAGGGAAGTTAAGTGCTCGCTCTCACTGGAAAAGTGCTGAGATTTTCTTCACTGTCTTTCATCCATTCATTCAATAAACATGTACCAGCACTTGTTATAGAGAAGGCATGACACCAGGTGCAGCAAAACCCCAGAACAATGTGGGTGGAAAAGGAAAGCACTCTGTATGCTTTAGGAGCCAATGTTCATTTTCCTTTCCACACCACTTCGCTATCGTGTTCATTTCCTGCTTTATTTCCTTCGTGCTACAGCCTCATGCCCTGCTTGTTATTGCTCCAAAAGCACCGCAGGCGTAGATATCAGACCGCAGCACAGAAACCAAGCATGAGGAAAGAGAGTGTTACAACCAGGGCAAAGTGCAACCGCTGGCTTTCCCTGCTCTGAGAAGATACCTAGGAAACAAACATTGCAGGAAGGAAGCCCATCCAGAAAAAATTCTGAACTATCTTGGCTTGTTAATCTAGAATCCTGACATAAGCTTTGGGCACACCTGCAGGCTGCAGGTGATGTTCTGAAAACAAACAAAAACACAGAAATATAACACCAGATTCCATGGTGCAAAGATTATGTGCCATCCACCTTCCCTTTCCCTTCCAGATCCGCTCTTTACCCTTCTCAACCTTGATTTGTGCTTGGGGGAACCCCCTTGCTCTCTGTCTTTCCCTCCGTTTACCCGAGGTAAATAGATGTGAGAGAGAAAAAGAAGCCTGTGTGTAAACTGTCTGGACAAGACAGTTAACAACTGCTGGAGAATGATAAAAAGAAGGGCCCAAGAAGCATCCTTCGATAAGTAGGAAGTGAACAAAGGAAAAGAAAATGGATAGGAAAAGAAGTTCTCAAAATTCTCCTGAGATTGGATTCAAAGAAACAGGGCTTGAGGGGCACCTGGGTGGTTCAGTTGGTTAAGTGTCTGCCTTTGGCTCAGGTCATGAACTCCAGGTCCTGTGATCAAGCCCCGATTCCCTTCGGTCTCCCTGCTCAGCAGAGACTCTCCTTCTCCCTTGGTCCCTCCCCTTGCTTGTGCACTCGCGCTCTCTCTCTCTCTCTCTCCCCCTCTCTCTCAGATAAATAAATAAAATCTTTTAAAAAAAACAAGAATCAGGACTTGATAGTAAAATTAAATCTGATAACAAGATTCAGAATTTCCTGGCTGGGAGATTTTTCCATGCATGTAAATGGATCCTCAAGAAACCACATACAGTGAAATCCCTTTCAAACATCACTGTGAGCTATTTGAACACAGTTTGCAGGGTTTTTATCACCTGGTGTTACCACTCTCTCTTAACATTTTCCACACATTTTACATTTAAAATGGTTAGTCCCCAGAAAAGCATAGCACACAAGATTTCCTGTATCTTTCCAGGTATTGTGCTTTGTCTAAACTCAATGGATCCCGTAAATTCCAAGGCCTTTGTGGTTTTCCACAGCCCTCAAGGTTCCAAAAACAGAACCTGGCAAAAATGCATGTGTCCCTGAGCTTTCAGATGTTTCCTCTTAATCAAAGCAGACCCTGGTAAAAAGTCACTATTTTTGGTTTCAGGCAACATCGGGAGAAATTCCACCGAAAGCCTATTAAGTCCAGGTTGTGCATTTCGTGTGTAAACAAAAACATAAAGTAATTAATAAAAATCAGAGGTTTCTATTGAGTCCCAAAGCTGCTGCGGAAATACACGTATTCCCAAAATTAAATGTTTGAACATTAAGTTTTCATCTCATCAGTCTGCCTGTGCATTGTATATTCGGGGCTGAGACAGGGAGGGTCCCCAGGAGAAGGCTTTCTGCTATGCTGTGAAAATCAGGCTCATGTTATCAGTTTAACCTGGTCTTAGAATTCCCAGGTACGCAAAGCTGTGAAGGGACCTGTAAAGATAAGTCAAGTCACTGTTTTTACCAGAATTTTTACCAGAAGGTTTGGAACAACAGTCCTAAAGCAGAAAATAAAGCAGATTTTGCTGCAAAGTTAATCAGTGCACATAAAGAGGGGTCGTTTTCCTACTAAAACAGATCAGCCAGATAATTTTGAATTCCTTACCTTTTGAGTTTATTCTGTGAACTAAGAAAATATTCAAAATGGATTCCTCCCAATCCCTCAAAACAAAATTCCAAACGGTGCCACGACCGGTAATGCTGGGCTATTCATTTTAATTAACGATAATTAACGATCATCACTTAAGGTCACAAGCAATTCCAGACCAATATAGATAAACCTAGCATGTTTTCAGGAATTACTGCAGCATCATGAATTAAATTAAATATGAATTAAAGTGGTTTGTTCGACAAGCCAGTTTATTCTTCAAATCCTACTCACCGGATGATTTAAATTATGGGATTAGAGCCAGCAAAATAATAGAATTTTTGCATCTTCTCTACTGTAGCTCTAACATACTCTGCTTGCTTCTCTATTTTATTTATATTATTTTAACAAACACGCTCAGGGTTCAATTTTAGCTGCAAAATAACCACTGGACCATTCAAGAAGGTATTTGCATGAAGCAGTAATAAAGGCATCATCTGAATAATCAGTACTGGTTTTTCAGCACAAGAAGTTCTCCATTTTGTTTAGTTCTCCCTCCATAGAGGGCTCCCTGAACCTTGGTGCCCCACCAGATGGAATGTTCCTTGGCCGTATTCAGCTCTGCATTCTGTAGCTCCATGGATAACTAAGTTATGACCAACAAATCACTCAAATTTTAATTTTGAATGCCACATTTGAAACACTTCCAAATAATTTAGGAAGTATTGAATCATGCAAAGATTGTTTTCCTCTCTCATCTACAAAGTTTTTGAAAGATAAATTAGCTAATCTGCCATTAACATAGCTTTAAAATGATTCCAAAGCTGACAAAATAACGGCAATCTTGAAATTCACTGAAAGGTCCACATGAGAAACTGTTTAAGGCCTCTCTTCATTTAAAGTGCAGAGCAACAAGAATTTTGATTATCGACATGATTTTGAGAGTATCTGTTTTCTAATATTAGATTTCAAAATCATCATATAAAACCATATTTTAATATGACCCCAGTTTTTTTTAAATTTGTGTTTATGCATACATTTTGATGTAAAGGAACATGGTAAAATGCCAACAGTGATTATTTTGGCGTAGTGGAATTACCAGTGATTTTTATTTTTTTATGTTTTTCTGAATTTTTCAAATCTCTTACAATAAGCAGGCATTCATTTTAAAATCCAAAGACAAAGGCATCATGGGGTTCCTGGGTGGCTCAGTGGGTTAAGCACCCAACTTTTGATTTCGAGTCCGGTCATGGTCTCAGGGTCCTGGGATCCAGCCCCAAGTCAGACACCCCACTCAGCGGGAAGTCTGCTTGAGAGTCTCTCTCTCTCTCTCTCTCTCTCTCAAATAAATTTTTTAAAAAATTTTCAAAAACAAAGGCATCATTTAAAAGGTTTAATCTGCTTTGCTTTTTATATTAAGTGAAGCTTGGTTATAGAAATAGGCAAGCAAACCAACGTACCTTTTGATTAAATGGGCTCGGCTGTTCACATAGTTGGAATCAAAGGAATAGTTTTCAGTCTGCAACGGGGAAAAAAAAGATTAAAAAGGTCACATAGATGATTCAAGAAAAGAGCCAAACTGTCCTACTTAGGGGGATTTTTCTGCTGAGTGAGAAGCAATGAATGAATCAGAAGCCGAGGCCATAGTGGGGTAACAGCCTGACGAATGCCTGCCACCTCCCTAGGGCCCTGGGGGTTCTGTGGAGGCAGCCCTCACCTGCTGCAGGCCAAGATGAAATTAATACAAACATCCGCTAGAATATGGATGGCTACTGACCATGCAAGCACTTAGAGGAAGATACAGCATGACCCCTAATCTTTACAGAAACTAATTGCTTCCCATTCCCAGTGGATATAATTCTGTGCCCATCAAATTGACTGGAAGTACAAAGGTATTTTTATTAGTAGTAGATAATTAACATGTTAAAATATTTATTCCATAGATATGGAAATGCGGGCAAGGTAATCCCCTACTGTGGATTTAAACTGCGCACTTCCATTTAAGACATTTTCCTCAGCACTGGTTATGCAGGAAGTCCGCCGTTTTATCACAGATATAAAGGCAAACAAGTATTATGCCTGAAACCGGGTGAAGGGCAGTCCACAGGGGGTGCCAAAGCCTTTCATGTGAAACATGAAGTTTGCAAGCAAACCCTGTCTCGGCTCCTATCATTAAAACACTACTGCTTAATCTGGTTCCAGTAGACTGCCTGAGCAACAGCTTTACAAAAGCAAATGCAGAATACCTGCCAGATGAAAGAGATGGGAAAACGTTTATGAGCACCCAGAGGGGAAGCCTTAGAAGGTGGGAATGCAGGGAACAGTTGACACTGAAGTAACCGAAAGTCCTAATAAAATGAATCTTACCCCCAACACTAAAGTACTACTCTCAAAGAATCATTGTATATACTGGAAAATGCCTTAAACGTATCTCCATCTTCCTGCTAGCCTACCAGACATCCTCACCACGCTTACCATTCTTTGGGGCCTTCTGAAATCACTTCAACTAAAAGTGCCTGAAAAAGGAAACACAATAGCTGTCTACCTAACAAAATAGCAGATTCCTTTCAGATGACTACCTGTCAGACATTAACTGTGCGGGGCTCTTTGATGCAGCTTTTGGTTTCAAGGAACTCAGAGTCTGGTAGAAGAGAAAACAGGATAGGTGATAGTAAATCCAACCACCGCATGAGTACCAAAGAGCTAAAAATCAGGGTAGAGACCCTAACTATCTAGAGTAGGAGGGGATGGCCATGGTGAGTAGGTGACAGAAAGGAGAGAGTATTGTGAAGAAAACTAAATCCCACCATTGTCCTGTACTTACTCAGGCATGCTCATGCCCTCTACATGCTCCTCGTTTGAAGACAGGCTCTGTAATATCCACTCACACTGTTTTTATTTAGAGGATAAAATCCCCTTTAATGTAAACCACAAGTGATTTTTGGTTCTGTTGTCAGGAATGGGTTGGGAGAGTAAAAAATCAAAAGAGTCAGTTCATTTCTAATTTGTTCATAAGAAAATGGACACTGAAACTGTTGCAAATATAATTACAGGAAGAAGAGGCAAACTTGAAGCTGCATTGGGAATACAATGCTGGAAGTATTGCTGGAAGAGGTTATCCATCAGTCAGTCAACCAACAAGCATTTCTTGAATTAATTTATTATACTAACATAATAGGCAAAAATTGTGCTGGGTAAGTGTGCTATTTTATGATAGTCAATACAATATATAACTTAACAAGTAGAAGTCTCCACCTGCCAAAAAGCATGCTATCCAGTTAAAACAGGAAATTGATTAAGTACTCAGGAGTTCAATGACTAGTTTTGCTGCGCAACCTTGGTTAAATTACCTAATTTCTGCATGCCTCGCTTTCTTCCTATATAAAATAGAGACAACAGAACATGAATCCAAAGGGGAAGTTCAACTGAATTTATCATGACTCATGGTGGAAATGGTGGGAATACTTATCCCCTGCTTTCTACAGAACCTGAAGCACTAATCATGAGGCAGTTTTCTAGAACCAATTTTCCCATAGCAGATGGGCCTATGTTGAGTCATCCATTGTCTTTTTGTTTTTGTAATCGGTCTCAGGTCTCTTCGTGAGGCCATGTGATTGGAGTTATGGAAACAACCTATGAAACAGAATTATTCTAATTGACAGCATACACTATCCTGACCCCATTAATACTACATTCCAAACAACTGAGCTAATTGGCCACAGATACCCTATTATCAGTCTGTGTATATTGATGTCAAGTGTTCTTGCTCATATTGATTCAAGGTATGTGCTCAAACCCAACTTCTGTGCATTGAAAGGGAACATTTTTTCCACACTTCAGATGAAGCAAAGAATGAGACTCAGACCACCCTGAAGAAAGAAATAATCTTTTCTTAATGAATAGTTTGCATGTCTTAAGCCAGTGGTTCTCAGCCCAAATGCACATTAGAAACAACTAGGGAACTTTGGGGTTTTTAAAAATACTGTTGTCAAGGTCCCAGTCCAAGAGATTCTGAGGTAATTGGCCTGGAGTGGGGTCCAGGCACTGGTATTTTTTAAAGCTTCCCAGGTACTTCTAATGTACATCCAGAGGAGAGAACTGTCCTGAGCAAAGGACCGACCACAGGCTTTGACCTGATGTGCTGTGTTTTCTAATGCAAGCCCAGCTGTTTAGAGGACGGCATCTCTTCTGTCAGATTATTTGTCAAGGTCATCTCAACATAGACTAAAGAAGCAGAGCAGAAATACACTTTTTAAAGAAATATTAAAAGGACTTTTCTTTCTTACATGAAAATATTGGCTCCTGGTTAGCCTTATTTAATCAAAATTTGCTTGACATTATTCCAATCCCCTCTCTAAGTATTCTAAATGGCAAATAACATGAAACATTTGAGAGGGGAAATTTTCTCTAAATGTCACATTAATTTCACTAGGAAATGTCCCCATCTCTAATGAGACAGCCAAGTTAACACAGGAACACAGTAAAGAGACAAGAACAACATTTGTTTCTGAAAAAAACTAATTTTGACATTAAAAAATGGGTCTAGAGCAAACTTTTACTTCCAGTCTTAATGGAATGGAAAGTAAGAGTCACTTTCCCACTATTTAATGTATTTCTCCCAAATCCTTTCTTTAATTAGAAGTGTTTATCCTAGGAACTCATTGAGAACAGACTTCTCACTTGGCTTAGGTTTAATAACACCTTGATTTTCTGAAAACCTAAAGAATAAGTACTTCTGGATAGCTGAGTTTTTTTAGATAGCTTAGGGCTTTCCTCTGCAAGGACTAAAACTTTGATTTAAAATCCTAACCATTCTGCCTTGTTTCTGAAGGGTATCTATCGCTTGTTTATCGTTACTCAGGAGCACCCTTCTAAACATAAATCACTGCGCCACGCAGGTTTTGCCGGGACACTCACTGGCCCCAAAGTGCTCTGGTTTTTGAGTTCTTGCCTTTAATTTTTAACATATGTCCTTCACCACCTTGCTATCAAACACTTCTGTATTATTACTTCTCAGTGCTATCAATATATCAAAAACAGCTCCTCTTCCATTTTGAATTTGATTCTCCTACTCTACTGTGTTCTTAGAAACTGTATTTGTCTAGAAAATAATAGTTAAGGTCTGGGCAGAGAGCTGAAATGTTGTTGTTATAAGAGGGAAATTACATGATCTTTAATACAGAGACTTTTGTGTAATGTTTTGGTTCTTGTCGTTTTTTGGTTTTTTACCTGTTTTGGAGCCTTCTTTGATCACCCTTTCTATTCTGAGCTCCTTTCTGGAAATGTGAGGTTTCCAGCAAGACTTCTGGGTAGGTGGTATGCTATGATGTCTCTATGTTAATAAGTCTGGCACATCACAAGTCAAATTCTTCCATTTTGTCAGGCCCCCAAGGTACCAGAATGCCCTACTTTAATTGTCATTTTGCATTACTTTTCCAGCTCACTGAATTTTACCCTAGTCTCTGGAAGAGTGACTGTGACTCTCTCAGCACCACATTTATCACCAGGAGAGACTTCAACTCGAAGGAGAAAGAAACTAATAAATGCAGATATCCAGAACTAGAATCTTTGCCCAGTAGCACAAATCCCCAGGTCACTACACAAAGCTAAAAAAGGTTGCAGACACTGAGATTAAAACAGAGAATCCTCCAACCTTAAGGTTTTCATTTGAAAATGAATAGCCATTTTAAAATACACTTTAAAAGTCTCATCAAACTGAAAAAACATCCTAACTGCAATCTGCTAATTATTTTGTTTTAATTTTTAACTCATAATCATTTTAGCAATACAAACAGGAAAACTGGAATCACAAATCAGATCCACAGCAGAGTGATTTTAAAATGCTCATCCTTTTTTTAACTGCTGATGTCTAATAATGATAATTGTACTTATGGATCAGTGACGAAAAGACCCATAACATTTCTAAAACCGATTGCTGTTTTATATGTTCAAATGACATCTCTTCACAAAGGCATTTTTAGGAAATGAATTGACAAATGGCTTTTTCTTACTTCTTATCCCCAACACATAAAAATGAAAATGTAAATTCTATATAAAAAATAAAGCCAGCATGCCTCCAGCTAGAATGTATATTCAAAGACTCATCCATCAGACAGCAGCAGCTGAAGCAGGAATTAGCGAAGATGGAATAAAAGGCACCATCCCTAAAGCTGCCATCACTAGAAAGCTCATATTTACCCTGAACTGGAAAACCAGCCAAGTAAGCTCCGAGTAACTATGCCTACACACATCTCAGGACTAATTCTCATTCATTCATTCATTCATTCATTCTCTCTCTCTCTCTCTCTCTCCTCCCCCCTTCCCTCCCTCTGTCCCTCCCTTCCTCTCTCTCTCACATGCACAATCACAGACATCCATTTTGACTACAGTGAGCAATATAGTATAGTGGGATAACCTGGATTCCCTTCCTATGTTTGTCACTGACTCATTGATAGCCTTGAATAAATTATCCCTCTTCGGGCCTTAATTTATCTATCTATCTATCTATAAAATGAAGAGAAACCCAAATGATGTCAGTGTTCCCTTTAAGTTCCAAAAATTCTAGGATTCTAAAACAAAAGGCTCTCATTCATTCATTCGTTCATTCATTCATCCATTCAATAAACATGCACCAACCCCTGCAGATTAAAAAAAAAAAAAAGACATAGGCTGCACCTGCAAGGAGGTCACAAACTAATGGACTTCCTACCAGGGATGGTTAAAATGACAGCCATTCAGAAAAAAACATGAAAAATACATACACACACACACACATACACACACATACCCTACACACACAAAGAGTGGCACGTGCTCTCCTGCAGATACATGTATATACTTACACACAGGCCACTAGAGTACAACTTTGAGAATTACACTGCTACTTCATAGAGCTAAATAGTACCATAATGGCTTGATGAGAGTAGGTGAGTCACAGAGGAGGATCTGGCCTTTATATTTCTTACACATACAAACTCACATCATAAATAAAGGCAATCTCTCTCCCCTATCAAATGGGTTATAAAATTCTTAAAGTTTTTAGAATTAGTGCGTGTATCTGTTCCTTTAGCTACATTTCCACAGCCTTCCTCACCTTATGCCACTGTTTTCTCATCTGTATTTGCCTTTTACTCTAGCCCATTCTGCAAAATGCCATGTGGATATTCTTCCTCACCCACTGTTTTTATCACAGCGCTTCTCTTTCCAAGGGTTTAAGGAACTCTTTACAGGGGTTTCTTGATGGATTCAGCATTAAATCTAAATTAAATCTTTAGTTGAGTGGTCATCCAATATCAGTCCTCTACTTCTTCCATATCTAATTTCCCTCATTTTTAATATATCTACATCACTGGTCATGCCACATTACTTAGCAATTTCTCAGCACTGTGTACAGACTGTGCCATATATTTATGCATTTCCTTAGGTTCTATGATTATTTCATGTGTAGTATGTCAGTTCATCCTCCAACTGGACTGGAAGCTCTCTTTTGAGTCCTCACTGCCACAGTGCTAGACACTTAGCAAGTATTCATAATATGCAACAGTGAATGAACAGAGAAGAGCTGGAAGAGGTTAATAATGAGGCTACTTATCACAATTAAAGCCAATGATCAATTCTATTAGGCCAAGTGGTCCTGTTTCTTCAGAAAGCATCCGTTCTACACACTGCCTTCTAGTTACAATTTGTTCTCTGTCCTCACTCCCAACCATTACCTTATAAATATACAGTAGTCTGGATACAACTGCCAGGGATAAGCTGACACACTTTGATGCTTTCTGCCCATCTAAATCCATCAGTCCTGCCACATCTCTGGGAATGGCAGCAGTGACACAAGATAATGTTTCCAAACCAAAGCAGATAAAATTTCTGTAAGAAGATAAGGCTCTGCCAGAATGCAGTCCTCTGAGTCACAGACTGACAGTGTGGCAGCTACTTTTCTACATGTGAAAGAGAACTCTAGGATTCCAGTGGCTTTCAAGACAGGGCTATCTACGGGGAAACACAGGCCATGTGGTTAACTAACATCCAACAAGTTAAGTTGAAAGAGTTCCCCTCTTGGTAGCCTTTCATCATCACTCCTAAAATTTCACTAGCACCATCAATGTGGTCACACTACCTAGAGGTGACAAAGGCAGCCTAGAGAAAGTGCTTTTCTCTGCCTTCATTGTTGATTGGGCCAAACTTGTGCCATTAGAAGAACAACCCAGTTGCAAATTTTACTACAAAGACCTCCTTGAGAAACACAGCAGCTTTCTGCAGGAATCCATGTAATTCAGAGGCAAAATCCTGCTGAAAGACCAAGCTAAGCACCATACCATTAAATAGATGAGCAAGGCCTTCTGTATAAGGCTCTGGGATCTTTTTCTAAGTGTTCTGTGGGGTATGGTGCACTATAAAATAGTATCTGCTTATAAAAAGCTCTCAGGAACCAGTTAATGCCTATTCTATGTACAAATGCAAAAACAACAAGACCTCAGTATGAGTAAAAATAGCTTAAGAGTAAATAAGATGAATCCAGTCATGTGAGCCACACTGTCTTATCCCACATAAACAAAATTAACCCTGAGAAGCAAATAGCTATCAATCATATTTGCCAGTGAAACAAACCCTGGAGTCCAATCACCATCCCCAAATATGTAGCTACAACATATTAAAGCTATTTTGCAGGCACGGAGTCCCTTTCATCCCCAAATATCAAAGTACTTTACAAGCAGGTGCCAACTGTTATTCCCCTCTTGGGGAGCCGAGAAAACAAACACACAGGTTAAGTGCTACAGCCATGTTAAATACTGACTCAGCTAGAACATGCCACAAAAACAAGGACAGCAAGAAAAATTCCCAGGAGCACTGTTCTTGGCATTACCAACTACTGAAACAGAAAGCAAACACAAGAAGGTAACATCAAGGAAGTAATTAGTCTGCTTTATACGTATTTTCCTCAGAATGACTTTCTTAGTTCCTCTCAGTGAGTGAATCAAGAGAGTATAGTCGAGCAATTAGAAAAAAATAAATTTGGCACACACTAACTGAAGGTAGTTCTCCAGTCCCACTTGGAGAGCTTAGTCACATAGTCCAAGGGTTCCAGGAATGAGCCACTTTCATCCCTAGACCTTGGTAACTATTTTAGCTGTCCTTTAAAGGCACTAGCAACCATCTTTACAAGGTGACCTAACAGGACTAGTGATGACTTTCTGGGGTAGCTCCAATTTCAGAAACTATGACTTGGTAAATCTGGCCCAACTGACAATAAGAAACAAACATAAGACCTCCCACAAGAAATGGTCCAGGGAGTCACATATGAGCTCTCCTGAATACAGCCTCTGTTTGAGCCCTTCTGGCTCAGGGAAGGCCCAGCACACTCTCAGAAGCTGAGCTGGTCCATTCCTTTCTGCTAAATTTGAGTTTATTGGTGCCTCAAATCTGTTATTTAGCAGCTATGGAGCCCTAACTTCCTGCAGAGTATAATTTCTATTGAGGAACCTTATCAGCTGAAAAGACTTAAAATATTTGGAGGGAAAACAGTGGGTGGCCCCATGCCTGTGGGCCAAAACAACACCCCCCCCCAAATCCAATTCCAACCCCAATCTCATTGTTTATATTATATATCACTTAAAACCCAGTTGCTTCCACAAGCTTATTTAACATTGAAGGAGTTACAGCCTTTGGCATATCATTCTAAATTCACTTCCCTGGTCCAGCTTGTTGCTGGAGCTTGTAACATGTAATCATGCTCACCAAAAACAGTCAAGTAATATACAATCTTAGAAATTGTGACTGTGTCAGCTTGATGTTTTCTAATTAGATACAATACAATAGACCATATTCTTGTTTGTGGTCAATGAAATTTTCCGTAGTTCTCTTTTGGTGCAGCTATTTTGATTACTGCCATGGCAAACAGAGGCATATCTCAGTTCAGTGGAATGTGTAGAGTCAAAAATGTGTGTACACAGCATCCACTTATATTTACTGTCCCAAAAAAATATAAACAGATTATTTATTTCTGATCTTTTAAGTACTAATTTCAAATTTAATGAGGTGCAATAAATATTTCTCAAAATCAGACTCCATGGCTGCTTAACGTTGGCAACTCTCTAATTATGTCTGTAGTTTAAATAAAGGGCATTGCACACTGAAGGCGATCCACAGTAGCCTCCATTTTCTAGCAACTTAAGCACTGCACCAAATCAGTGTTGGAGGCAAGAAAGCGCTCAAACTTTAGCATCACTTCATGGACAATAAATGAGAAGAAATAGGAAGAGGATTCAAGAAAGTAATGGAAATGTTTACTCATTCTCTAAAAGCCCCTACCTGTCCTCCCAAATCATCATATACTTTCTCATTTTATGCAGGGTGTGAGGTAAGGGCAGGTTAGAATTTGACCTTATTTGAAAACAGAGATTAATCAAAAGGCTACTATCTGACATAAGAGTGCTGGCAACCATGCACAGTGAAGCCATAATTACACAAAGTGGCTAATATTATCAGCAGCTTGAAATTGTCAGAGTATTAGAAATCTGTAATGCGGTTATGCAATGCACGAACAGAACAATAATCACTAAAGCATCTTGCATTTATATGGAACTTTATATCACAAATAATTCCAGAATGTTTAACAAGTTGTTATAAAAAGGGATCATTTTCTCCCACAGCTGAAACAAAATAGTCATTTTGCACCAGTAACAGTAAATAAAAAGGGTTTCAGGAGAAAGAAAAATTACTAAACCTTAGAGAAGCCATAAGGGAAACGAATATTTTTAGATGCGCAGAAAATAGACACCCAAGTTGAAAACCGGGGCTGAAGGTAGGTACATTTTCTACAGAGCTCATGGCACAGAACTGAAGAATTTTGCTTCTAATCAAGCCAGCAAGACATCCATGAGGTGCTTAATGATTGCAATGGAGCAGATGCCGCCTGTTAATACCATCCTGAAAAAAGAATTAGCATTTGGAAAGGGACACAATACACAAAAACTTGCCATTTCTTTCTTTCTTTCCTTCCTTTCCTTCCTTCCTTTTTTTTTTTTTTTTGCCTTTTAACCAACATTAACTAGTTAATTCTCCTGCTACTATTAGGAGCTAAATAAACATTATTAACCCCACTAACAGCAGGAAAGAACAGGTTAAGGGATTTGCCCTCTACTAGAGAGAAGCAGTGTCACATTTGCAACTAGAATCCAAGACGTTTCACTCCATATCCTTCACTCACACCACTAGGGGCACATCTCATTAGGATTCTAGAAAATGCAGTGAAATACAAGTAATTAGGACTAGCTAACTGGGTATACTATTTGAGAGGAGAAAAATAACCTAGCCTGCTTGAACATGACAGGTTCAAGGGTGGTGAATGCAACTAGAGCAATTTCCTACTGCAGGAAGATTAAAAAATAATGAGGGGAGGTTCAATGCAATCCCTATCAAGATTCCAATGGCATTTTTTTATAGAAGCAGGAAAAAAGAGTCCTAAAATTGTTATGGAACCACAGAAGACCCAAATAGCCAAAGAAGTCCTGAGAAAGAAGAACAAAGCAGGAGGCATCACACTTCCTGATTTCAAGATATGCTATGAAGCTACACCATTAAAACAGTATGGTACTGGTAGAAAAACAGAGAAATAAGCCAGTGGAAAAGAACTGAGAGGTCAGAAACAAAGACAAGTACATAAGGTCAACTATTTTTTGACAAGGGAGCAAAGAATACTCAATGGGAAAAAGACACAATTATTTTCAATAAATGGTGCTGGGATAATTAAATATTCACATGTAGAAAAATGAAACTGGACCCATATCTTACATCATTCACAAAAATTAACTCAAAATGAATAAAATGCTTAAATGTGAGACTTGGAATTATGAGACTCCTAGAAGAAAACACAGAAACAAAGCTCCTTGATAAGGGTCTTGGTAATGATTTTTTGGATAAGACGTCTAAAGCATAAGTAACAAAATAAAAAACAAGTGGGACTCAGGGTATTTGGGTGGCTTAGTCAGCTGAGTCCCCGAATCTTCATTTCAGCTCAGGTCATGATTTCAGGGTTGTGAGATCAAGCCCTGCATGAGCCCCATGCTCAGCAGGGATTCTGCTTGAGATTCTCTCTCTCCCGCTGCCCCCTACTCAAATAAATAAGTAAAT
Organism: Ailuropoda melanoleuca; assembly: GCF_002007445.2. NCBI lineage: Eukaryota > Metazoa > Chordata > Mammalia > Carnivora > Ursidae > Ailuropoda > Ailuropoda melanoleuca. The sequence continues at coordinate 393,934 of NW_023255341.1, forward strand.
CTTTAAAAAAAAAAGTGGGGCTAGATCAAGTTTAAAAGCTTCTGCACAGCAAAGAAAAAAAACCATCAACAAAGTGAAAAAAAAACAGAGTGGGAGAAATATTTGCAAGCATATATCTGATAAGAGGTTAATATCCAAAATATGTACAGAACCCATACAACTCAATAGCAAAAATACAAATAACACAGATAAAACATGGGCAACAGACTTGAATAGATATTTCTCCAAAGAAAATATATGAAAGGCCAACAGGTACATGAAAAGATTCTCAACGTCACTAGTCATTAGGGAAATACAAGCTAAAACCACAGTAAGGTATCACCTCATGCCTGTTAGAATGTCCATCATCAAAAAAGGCAAGAGATAGCAAATGGATGTGGAGAAAAGGGAACACTGTGCACTGTTGGTGGGATTGTAAATTAATACATAGCCACTATGGAAAAAAGTATTGAGGATCCTCAAAAAAATTAAAAATAGACTACCATATGATCCAACAATTCTACTTCTGGGAATATATCCAAAGGTAATGAAAAATAACCTGAAAAGATCCCTGTACCCCCATGTTCACAGCTGCATTATTTACAATAGCCAAGACATGGAAACAACCTAAGTGTCCAACGATGAAAAAAATAGATAAAGAAGTTGTTTTATACACATACACACACATACACACACACATAATGGAATACTATTCAGCCATTAAAAACCAAGGCAATCCTACCATTTGTGACAACATGGCTGGACCTTGAAGGCATTATGCTCAGTGAAATAAGTCAGAGAAGAACAAAGACTGTATGATCTCAGTTACACATGGAATTAAAAAACACAACACCAAATTCACAGAAATAAAGGTCAGACTTGAGGTTACCAGAGGCAGAGGGTGGGGGAGGGGAAGTTGGAGGAAGGTGTTCAAAAGGTATAATCTTCTAGGTATAAGATAAATAAGTACTAGGGATTTGATATACAATATGATAACTATAGGTAACACTGCTGTAGGATATATAGAAAGTTAAGAGAGTAAATCCTATGAGTTCTCATCACAAGGAGAAAATATTTTTTCCTTTTTTTCTTTATTTTCTTTTTATTGTATCTATATGAGAAGATGGATGCTAGCTGAACCTATTGTGGTAAACCATTTCAAAATATATGTAAATCAAACCATCATGCTGTATGCCTTAAACTTATACAGTGACGAATATCAATCATTTCTCATTAAAACTGGAAAATTAAAAAAAAAAGAAGAAGAAATGAGAAGGAATACTTCACTCTCCCTCTACCATCAGACTCCCAGCAGCAAAAACCAGGAACAATCCCAAACTTACCTGTCAAAAACGAACAAAAAAAATAATGCTGTCAGAAACTTAACACTGTCCTCTGTCAGGCAGTCATACTTCTTCAGCCTGTGCAATTGATTTCTACCTTCCTTCCCTGCCCTGTTCTCAGTTTCTGCCTCCCCAGCTTCCTGCTGGTCTTTCAAATACTCTTAGACACCTCTTTTTCCACCCTTTTATCAAAGGAAACCGGCACACTCTTCATCCCAGTCTGCTCAACCATGTGTCTACTTGATAACAAAGAAACACTTTGAGGTTAAAGTAAAAAGAGCTGTGGGCAGTTATGTCTTAATTCACACACATATGTGCACACACACACACACACACATTATGCATAATTTTGGTAAGGGAAAGAATGTTGTACCTTGGTGTTTGGTCATTATAAAATGCTTGATCCTGGTGGACACTACTTCAGTTAGGGCCATAGGTCACTCTGGCAACTGTTTTTGCAGATGGTTATAAGCTTAGAAAAGATCACATAATATTCAAAGGAAATCCCTAGAAAGCCTCCAAATACAGAGCCCTCAAAGTAAAAATAGAAAAAGTTCTTAACAAGGGGAAAGGAGGGAAAACTGAATGGGAAGAAATCAGAGAGGGAGACAAACCATGAAAGACTCTGGACTCCGGAAACCAAACTGAGGGTTACAGAAGGGAGGGGGTGGGGGGCTAAGTTAACCGGGTGATGGGTATTAAGGAGGGCATGTGTGGTGATGAGCCCTGGGTGTTATATGCAACTAATGGACCAATGAACACTAAAAAAAAAGAAAAAAGGAAAAAGAAAAAGTTCTTACCAGCTGTGTGACCTTGCAGAAATCACTGAACCTCGCCTCAGTTTCCTAATCTATAAAATCGAAATAACATCTGCCCTAACTATCTTACAGAATTATTTTTAGGATCAAGTAAAATAATATATGTGCAGGTTTTTTGTAAGACTTTATTACTAGACAAATGACAAGTCTTCTGATCATCAGGTCATAAACTTGATCTACCTTGCATATTTATTTCTATTTCCAACTAATTCCCATTGAACATTATGAAGAGTTTTCTTTCTGGAGTTCCCTCCTAGTTTATTTTTGCTCATTCTCCTCCTATCTGTTCTACCAGAAAAAGAAATAACGCAGTGATCATTCTTGGTTTTGGCATGAGAGATAAAAAATATATATGGAGCCAACTTTTCTAATTGCTGATTTAATAGGAATAGAAGGCACCCAACCTTCTGCAGCAGACACCTTAGCTGGAAAGTGTGTGCGTGTGCATGTGTGTGTGTGTGTGTGTGTGTGTGTGTATAAGACAGACAGAGAAAACTCAGCTTAAAGAGTTGAAATGACCTCATACCATCTGAAATTATGTGAAAATCAAAGTTTGTGACATTTTAAAAGCCTTTATAAACTAGTTTTCCTTCACCCGATTTCCTTCCTTTGTTATGACTGAACTGTCACAGAATCTCTTTCCTTAAAAAAAGAAAAAAAAGAGAGAGAGAGAGAGAAAGGAAGAAAAAAAAACCTTATCCCAGGGTTAAGTAAAGCACATTAGCATGCATAATTCAGAGCTGTCAGCTAGAAATGAGCCACTCAAAGACTAGCATAGTACATGCATAGAAAAACAGGGTTAAAGAATGGGGACAACCTGACTAGGGCTTTCTAAGATCCAGAACAACAAGAGAGATTTCAACTCAGGACTGCCTTGCAGACTGACTGTGGGCCCACTCTACCATTTCTTCCAGCCTTACTGTCCAATAGGATAAACACATGTAGCTCTTTAAATTTCAGTTAACAAAAATAAAATTAAAAATTTAGTTCCTTCAGCCCACGGAATGGGAGAATATATTTGCAAATGATACTACAGATAAAAGAATGGTATCTAAGATCTACAAAGAACTTCTCAAACTCAATACACGAGAAACAAATAAACAAATCATAAAATGGGCAGAAGATATGCAGACACTTTTCCAATGAGGACATACAAATGGCTAACAGACACATGAAAAAATGTTCAAAATCATTAGCCATCAGGGAAATTCAAATCAAAACCACACTAAGATACCACCTTACGCCAGTTAGAATGGCAAAGATAGACAAGGCAAGAAACAACAATTGTTGGAGAGGATGTGGAGAAAGGGGATCCCTCCTACATTGTTGGTGGGAATGCAAGTTGGTACAGCCACTCTGGAAAACAGTGTGGAGGTCCCTTAAAAAGTTAAAAATTGAACTACCCTATGACCCAGCCATTGCACTACTGGGTGTTTACCCCAAAGATACAGACGTAGTAAAGAGAAGGGCCATATGCACCCCAATGTTCATAGCTGCATTGTCCACAATAGCCAAATCATGGAAGGAGCCGAGATGCCCTTCAACAGATGACTGGATTAAGAAGTTGTGGTCCATATATACAATGGAATATTACTCAGCTATCAGAAAGAACGAATTCTCAACATTTGCTGCAACATGGACGGCACTGGAGGAGATAATGCTAAGTGAAATAAGTCAAGCAGAGAAAGACAATTATCATATGGTTTCTCTCATCTATGGAACATAAGAGCTAGGATGATCAGTAGGAGAGGAAAGGGATAAAGAAAGGGGGGGTAATCAGAAGGGGGAATGAAGCATGAGAGACTATGGACTCTGGGAAACAAACTGAGGGCTTCAGAGGGGAGGCGGGTGGGGGAATGGGATAGACTGGTGATGGGTAATAAGGAGGGCACGTATTGCATGGTGCACGCAACTAATGAATCATCGAACTTTACATCAAAAACCAGGGATGTACTATATGGTGACTAACATAATATAATAAAAAAACATTAAAATAAAAAAAAATAAAAAGCAAAAAGAGATCATTCAGAGTCTTCCCCACAAGTGAAAAGATTTGCTTCATGCTCCCTAGCTGTCCACGACTGCCTGTTGCAGAACAAATGGCAGCTAGTACAGCTCGGGCCCAAAATAATTCAATTCAATTCAATTCAATTCAACAAATACTGTTTAGACTACGTGCCAGGCCCCATGGTAGATGCTAGGGATATGGAGATGAATTAGATTGCCAGTCCTGCCCTCAAGGAGCTCACATTTCTAGTGTTGGGGACGAGTAAGAGAAGACACAAATATCATTTGTATAATGTATATACATACTGTGTATAATGTATATACATGTGGAGCATAGAGGAGAGAGCAACCTAGAAGGCCCTTCTGGGTAACACCATCAGAACTGCCTTCAGACACATGAGATCTAAACGGGGGATGGAAGTGAGGAAATATTTGGGGGGAAGAGTTTGCTTCTCTCTAGCTCTAATTCTTGATTTTGCAAGTTACGTATGAGTGTCAGGGGAGAGAGAGAGAGAAAGAGCATAAGCCATGCTTAATAAAATCAAGCAACTTCCCTACAGCCACAAATCCAGCTGGATTTGGGTTGGCTCTTCTGTAAAGTTTGGAAGACAAGTTACATTCAGTACAAGTGCTAGGAAAATCAATGTCTGGATGGGTAGCTAATTAAACCACAGAGACTGATTTTTGAGCCTGTAAAGGTTTTCTCCAGTGGTCAGATGTTCATGACTTCCAAATTCTTTTTGCAGCTTTTGCATAAAGATGAATCGTGAGCAAGTCGGCCTTAGCTTGGATAGCCTCTTAAAACTTCCCCTAGTCCACTTGTCAGAGGAAGAAAAGGAAGGTACAGCCCTTTCAGGCAGCAGCCTGTAGGTGGAGACCTTCATTTTCCTCAGCACCTCAGACCCACTCACTCTCTGCCCTGTAAAAAGAGATTACCATAAAATTCAAGCGCTTGGTAGGGAGCAAAGCAAGCACTTTTTCTCTTTTTATGGAGTCTGAAGATGTGGATTTTATGCTTGTTCCATCCTTCTTCTGATCACCTGACACCGTGCCTTTTCTCCAGAAGCTGAAAGTTCTTGGGCAACCCTCCTGCCTTCCAGGTGCTGCCGGAGCCCTAGTCCCTCCCCATCACTTACCAGCTAACTACAAGCCATCCCTGGAAGCCTGACCCCATCTAGAGACCAAGGTGAGGGAAGGTCACAAGAAGAAACAAGGGAAATCTTGACTTATTCAGAAACATTGTCTCTGCCCTGAGAACAATGTTTCTGTGTCTTCTCTTCCTACATAACAGGGCATGGATGACTCTGAAGCCAGACTCTTACTATCTACTGCAGGACTTGAGCCAACAATGTACACATTGTGTTTCTGTGTAAACAAAGACGACTTTTACCTCTTGTCTCACCTTTTCTTCGCTGTGCTTTAAAATATAAATGAATAAGGCATGAGAAGATAGAGAACAAATAAAGGTATGAACAACCTCTCCCTGTGTTCTAAAAATAATGAGGATACAACAGCAGTCAACCATTTCGTAAAATCTGCCTTTTGAAATTTTACTTTACTAAGTTAATATTTCTTCTGTCATTAGGGCTTATTATTATTAGAAGTGCTTTTTTTGGGAAAAGAGTCTCTAATACCAGAAAAATCTCGAAATTTCCTACTACATGTTCATCTTTTCAGTATTCCTAGGAGGAAAACAAGCCACATCCAAGGTTTTTCAAAGACATTAACTCCTTCCTAACTCCACTGAAAGCACACCACTACAAAGCTGTAAAGGGGGTCACGAAGATGGAAGACAGCATACTAGCCATCCATCCATCCTTTCTACAACCCTGCCTCTGGCAGCAGTGATTATCTGTTCATTAATGATGAGAAGATTAAATACAGAGCATTCTAGAAGGGGAAGGTAAATGTCCCTGATCACCCAGTGATCTATCAGGTTAGGGCCTTACCCCTGAAAACTGATTTACCATGCTGTGTATATGAAAGCTCTTGTGCTGGTCAAATAATTAGCTGGTCCTGGGTTCAAACAGTAAACAGGCATACTTCTTTTTATTGTGCCTCACCTAATTGCCCTTCACAGCCATTGCAGCAAGCTAGTCTATCAGTGCCATTTTTCCAACAGCATTTGGTCACTGAATGTCTCTGGGTCACATTTTGATTAATTCTCACAGTATTTCAAACTTTTTCTTTATTATTGTATTTTTTATGGTTGTTCAGTGATCTCTGATATTACTATTGTAATTGTTTTGGGACACCACAAACTGCACCCATATAAGATAGCAAACTTAATTGATAAGTGTGTGTGTTCTGACTGCTCCCCCAACCTGCCGTTTCCCATCTCTCTCCCTCTCCTCAGGCCTCCCTATTTCCTGAGACACAGCAATACTGAAATTAGACCAATTAATAGCCCTACAATGGACTTTGAGTGTTCAAGTGAAAGGAAGAGTCATACGTCTCTCACTTCAAATCAAAACCTATAAATGGTAACTCTTAGTGAGGAAGACATATAGAAATCTGAGATAGGCTGAAAGCCAGGCCTCTTGTGTCATTTAACCAAGGAAATTGAAAGCGCTACTCTAGTGAACACACAAATAATAAGAATGTAGAAGAGCCTTATTGCCGATATGGAGAAAGTTTTAGTGGTCTGGATAGCTCAACCCAGTCACAACATTAAGCCAAAGCCTAATCCAATGCAAGGCCCTAAATCTCTTCAATTCCATGCAGGCCAAGGGAGGTAAGGAAGCTACAAAAGAAAGTTTGAAGCTAGCAGAGGTTGGTTGATGAGGTTTAAGGAAAGAAGTTGTCTCTTTGACATAACAGAGCAAGGTGAAGCAGCAAGTGCTGATGAAGAAGCTGCAGCAAGTCACCCAGAAGAATGAGCTCACATCATTCACGAAGGTGGCTACACTAAACAAAGGATTTTCAATGTAGATGAAACAGCCTTCTATTGGAAGAAGATGCCATCTAGGACTTTCATAGCTAAAGAGGAGAAGTCAATGCTTGGCTTCAAATCTTCAACCTTAGGCTGACTCGCTTGTTAGGGACCAATACAGCTGGTGACTTTAAGTTTAAGCCAATGCTCATTTACCATTCTGAAAATCCTAAGGCCCTTATGAAATATGCCAAATCTACTCTGTCTGTGCTCTATCAATGGAACAACAAAGCCTGGATGACAGCACACCTGCTTACAATCTGGTTTACTGAATATCTGAAGCCTATTCTTGAGACCTACTGCTCAGAAAAAGAGATTCCTTCCAAAATACTACTGCTCATTGACAATGCAGCTGGTCACCCAAGAGCTCTGATGGAGATGTATAATGAGATTCATATTTTCATGCCTGCTAACACAGCAACCATTCTACAGCCCATGGATCAAGGATTCATTTCAGCTTTCAAGTCCTATCATTTAAGAAATATATTTTGTGACATCATAGAGAGGAGGTTAAGATGGCGGAGGAGTAGGGGACCCCTTTTTCAGCTGGTCCCCTGAGTTGAGCTGGATAGGTACCAGACCAGCAGGAACATCCACGGAATCAGCCTGAGACGCAGGAAGATACATCTAGATCTCTACAAATGAACATCTCCAGCGCTGAGTATCGAGGTACGAAGCGGGGAGCCGTGAAACCGCGCACAGATATCGGAAGCTAAACAGAAGGGGGAGGGAGCCGCCGTGTCAGGGCGCCGGGAAGCGGTAGCCACCTGCAAGGGGGAGCGGACAGACCGCGGACCCGCACGCTTGAGACAGCAGGCTGAGAAGGGAGCTCCGGGAGCGCACGCGGGACGGCTGGCGGTTGGCGGGCCACCTGCACGGGGGAGCAGGCGGACTCGCGGACGGCACCCGCGAGACAACAGACTTAGAACGCGAGCTCCAGGAGCGCGCGCGCAGGGCGGCTGGCGGGCCACCTGCACCGGGGAGCGGGCGGACCGCGGACCCGCACTCTGGAAACGGCAGACTGAGTCCGTGAGCCGGGAGCGTGCACCACCAAGCATCTCACGGAGCTCCGGAGCTCCGGTGTGCTCACTGGATCGAGGCTGAGACAAGAACGCGAGCTCCAGGAGCGTGCGCGCAGGGCGGCTGGCGGGCCACCTGCACGGGGGAGCAGGCGGACTCGCGGTCAGCACCCGCGAGACACCAGACTGAGTCCGTGAGCCGGGAGCGTGCACCACCAAGCATCTCACGGAGCTCCGGAGCTCCGGTGTGCTCACTGGATCGAGGCTGAGACCGGGAGCTCCGGGAGCGTCCGCGGGGCGGCTGGCGGCTGGAGGGCCACCTGCACGGGGGAGCAGGCGGACTCGCGGTCAGCACCCGTGAGACACCAGACTGAGACGGGGAGCTCCGGGAGCCCGCGCGGGGCGGCTGGCGGCGGGCGGGGTTGGAAACACAAAGGACAGAGACGTGCCGGCCCTGGAAGTGAGGGCTGGGACGTCGGTTGTGGGGCGCACAGCCCGGGATGCTGCAGGGTTGAGCAGCACCAACAGAAAGAGAGTTAAAGTGGCCAGAACATCAGTGGAGAACGATCCGCGATCCCTCTGTTCTGAGACAGAGGCTGAATTTCAGCCGCTGCTGCTCTCTCAGAAGAGGCATAGCAAACCGCCAGGGAAAGCCGCCAGAGAACAAAAGCCCGGAAATACCGGCTCACAGGGTGCCCATCCCCATCCCCCCTCGCAAGGGACACAGAGACTCTACCCAAACAGGGTTTTCTGAGTACCTGCAGGCAGGCCCCTCCCCCAGAAGGCAGGCTGAAAAATCAAGAAGCCCACAACCCGGAGCGCCTGAGTGGCGCAGTCACCAAGCACCTGTCTTCGGATTAGGGTGTGATCACAACGCTCCGTAAGGAGTCCTTCATCGGGCTTCTCCACCGGGAACCTGCTTCTTCCTCTCCCACTCCTCTGCTTGGGTTCCCTTTCTTGCTGACTGTCTCTCTCTCTCTCAAATAAATAAATAAACTCTTTAAGGAAGAAGCCCACATCCCTAAGATCTCTATAAAACAAGGGCGCACGGCCTGGGTCCCAGTCAACACTTGGGCTCTGGACAACCCTGCAATCTCTCTTCATCAGAATGACGAGAAGGAGAAGTCCCCCCCAGCAAAGAAAAGATAATGAGTCTGTGGCCTCTGCCACAGAATTGGCCTCGGCCACAGAATTAATACATATGGATGTATCCCAATTATCAGAAATGGAATTCAGAGCAACAATGGTCAAGATGATGAGTAAACTTGAAAAAAGCATCAGAGAAAGCGTTGCTGAGAATATAGAATCCCTAAGGGCAGAAATGAGAGCGAATCTGACAGAAATTAAAAACTCAGTGGGCCAAATACAGTCAAAACTAGAGGCTCTGACGGCCAGGGTCACCGAGGCAGAGGAACGCGTTAGCGAATTGGAGGATGGGTTAGTAGAAGAAAAAACGAAAATAGAAGCTGGTCTTAAAAAAATCCACGCCCACGAATGTAGATTACGGGAGATTACTGACTCTATGAAACGATCCAATGTCAGAATCATCGGCATCCCTGAAGGGGTGGAGAAAAACAGAGGTCTAGAAGAGATATTTGAACAAATTGTAGCTGAAAACTTCCCTAATCTAGCAAGGGAAACAAGCATTCGTGTCCAAGAGGCAGAGAGGACCCCATCCAAGCTCAACCAGGACAAACCTACGCCACGGCATGTCATAGTGCAATTCGCAAATATTAGATCCAAGGATACAGTATTGAAAGCGGCCAGGGCAAAGAAATTTCTCACGTACCAAGGCAAAGGTATCAGGATTACGTCAGACCTGTCTACAGAGACCTGGAATGAGAGAAAGGCTTGGGGGGGCATTTTTAAAGCTCTTTCAGAGAAAAACATGCAGCCAAGGATCCTTTATCCAGCAAAGCTGTCATTCAGAATTGATGGAGAAATAAAGACGTTCCAAAATCGCCAATCATTAACCAATTTCGTAACCACGAAACCAGCCCTACAGGAGATATTAAGGGGGGCTCTATAAAGGTAAAAAGGCCCCAAGAGTGATACAGAGCAGCAAGTCACAACCGATACAAAGACTTTAAAGAGAAATGGCATCATTAAAATCATATCTGTCAATAATCTCTATCAATCTAAATGGCTTAAACTCTCCCATAAAACGCCACAGGGTTGCAGATTGGATAAAAAGACATGACCCATCCATTTGCTGTCTACAAGAGACTCATTTTGAACCCAAAGATGCATTCAGACTTAGAGTAAGGGGATGGAGTACCATCTTCCACGCAAATGGACCTCAAAAGAAAGCTGGAGTAGCAATTCTCATATCAGATAGACTGGATTTTAAACTAGAGGCCATAGAGAGAGATACAGAAGGGCACTATATTATTCTTAAAGGAAGTATTCAACAAGTGGATATGACAATTATTAATATATATGCCCCCAACAGGGGAGCAGCAAGATACACAAGCCAACTCTTAACCAAAATAAAGAGACATATAGATAAGAACACAGTAATAGTAGGGGACCTCAACACCCCACTATCAGAAATAGACAGAACACCCTGGCAAAAACTAAGCAAAGAATCAAAGGCTTTGAATGCCATACTCGACGAGTTGGACCTCATAGATATATATAGAACACTACACCCCAGAACCAAAGAATACTCATTCTATTCAAATGCCCATGGAACATTCTCAAGAATAGATCATGCTCTGGGACACAAAACAGGTCTCAGCCAATACCAAAAGATTGAAATTATCCCCTGCATATTCTCAGACCACAACGCTCTGAAATTGGAACTCAACCACAAGGAAAAACCTGGAAGAAACTCAAACACTTGGAGGCTAAGAACCATCCTGCTCAAGAATGACTCGATAAACCAGGAAATCAAAAAACAAATTAAACAATTTATGGAGACCAACGAGAATGAATACACAACGGTCCAAAACCTATGGGATACTGCAAAGGCAGTCCTAAGGGGGAAATACATAGCCATCCAAGCCTCACTCAAAAGAATAGAAAAATCTAAAATGCAGTTTCTATATTCTCACCTCAAGAAACTGGAACAGCAACAGAGGGACAGGCCTAACCCACTGACAAGGAAGGAGTTGACCAAGATTAGAGCAGAAATCAATGAATTAGAGACCAGAACCACAGTAGAGCAGATCAACAGGACTAGAAGCTGGTTCTTTGAGAGAATCCATAAAATTGATAGACCACTGGCAAAACTTGTCCAAAAACAAAGAGAAAGGACTGAGATTATTAAAATTATGACTGAAAAGGGAGAGGTCACGACCAGCACCATTGAAATTGCAAGGATTATTAGAAACTTTTATCAACAGCTATATGCCAAAAAACTAAACAATCTGGAAGAGATGGAGGCCTTCCTGGAAACCTATAAACTACCAAGACTGAAACAGGAAGAAATAGATTTCTTAAATAGGCCAATTAACTATGAAGAAATTGAGTCAGTGATAAACAACCTTCCAAATAATAAAACTCCAGGCCCAGACGGTTTTCCTGGGGAATTCTACCAAACATTCAAAGAAGAAATAATACCTATTCTCCTAAAGCTATTTCAAAAAATAGAAACAGAAGGAAAGCTACCAAACTCATTCTATGAGGCTAATATTACCTTGATCCCCAAACCAGGCAAAGACCCCCTCAAAAAGGAGAATTACAGACCGATTTCTCTAATGAATATGGATGCCAAAATCCTCAACAAGATCCTTGCTAATAGAATCCAACAGTACATTAAAAGGATTATCCATCATGACCAAGTGGGATTCATACCTGGGATGCAAGCATGGTTCAACACTCGCAAATCAATCAATGTGATACATCATATCAACAAGAAAAGACTCAAGAACCATATGATCCTCTCAATTGATGCAGAAAAAGCATTTGACAAAATACAGCATCCTTTCCTGATTAAAACCCTTCAGAGTGTAGGAATAGAGGGTACATTTCTCAATCTCATAAAAGCCATCTATGAAAAGCCTACTGCAAGCATTATTCTCAATGGGGAAAAGCTGGAAGCCTTTCCCTTAAGATCAGGAACACGACAAGGATGCCCACTCTCGCCACTATTATTCAACATAGTACTAGAAGTCCTTGCAACAGCAATCAGAAGACAAAAAGGGATCAAAGGTATCCAAATCGGCAAAGAAGAAGTCAAACTGTCTCTCTTTGCAGATGACATGATACTCTATATGGAAAACCCAAAGGAATCCACTCCCAAACTATTAGAAGTTATAGAACAATTCAGTAAGGTGGCAGGATACAAAATCAATGCCCAGAAATCAGTTGCATTTCTATACACGAATAACGAGACTGAAGAAAGAGAAATTAGGGAATCCATCCCATTTACAATAACACCAAAAACCATGCGTTACCTTGGAATTAACTTAACCAGAGACGTAAAGGACCTATATGCTAGAAACTATAGATCACTTTTGAAAGATATTGAGGAAGACATAAAAAGATGGAAAAATATTCCATGCTCATGGATTGGAAGAATTAACATAGTTAAAATGTCCATACTACCCAGAGCAATCTACACTTTCAATGCTATCCCGATCAAAATACCGAGGACATTTTTCAAAGAACTGGAACAAATAGTCCTTAAATTTGTATGGAACCAGAAAAGGCCCCGAATCTCCAAGGAACTGTTGAAAAGGAAAAACAAAGCTGGGGGCATCACAATGCCGGATTTCGAGCTGTACTACAAAGCTGTGATCACAAAGACAGCATGGTACTGGCACAAAAACAGACACATCGACCAATGGAACAGAATAGAGAACCCAGAAATGGACCCTCGGCTCTTTGGGCAACTAATCTTTGATAAAGCAGGAAAAAACATCCGGTGGAAAAAAGACAGTCTCTTCAATAAATGGTGCTGGGAAAATTGGACAGCTACATGCAAAAGAATGAAACTTGACCACTCTCTCACACCATACACAAAAATAAACTCCAAATGGATGAAAGACCTCAATGTGAGACAGGAATCCATCAAAATTCTAGAGGAGAACATAGGCAACAACTTCTATGACATCGGCCAGAGCAACCTTTTTCACGACACATCTCCAAAGGCAAGAGAAATAAAAGATAAAATGAACTTATGGGACTTTATCAGGATAAAGAGCTTCTGCACAGCCAAGGAAACAGTCAAAAAAACTAAGAGACAGCCCACGGAATGGGAGAATATATTTGCAAAGGACACCACAGATAAAGGACTGGTATCCAAGATCTACAAAGAACTTCTCAAACTCAATACACGAGAAACAAATAAACAAATCATAAAATGGGCAGAAGATATGAACAGACACTTTTCCAATGAAGACATACAAATGGCTAACAGACACATGAAAAAATGTTCAAAATCATTAGCCATCAGGGAAATTCAAATCAAAACCACACTGAGATACCACCTTACGCCAGTTAGAATGGCAAAGATAGACAAGGCAAGAAACAACAATTGTTGGAGAGGATGTGGAGAAAGGGGATCCCTCCTACATTGTTGGTGGGAATGCAAGTTGGTACAGCCACTCTGGAAAACAGTGTGGAGGTCCCTTAAAAAGTTAAAAATTGAACTACCCTATGACCCAGCCATTGCACTACTGGGTGTTTACCCCAAAGATACAGACGTAGTAAAGAGAAGGGCCATATGCACCCCAATGTTCATAGCTGCATTGTCCACAATAGCCAAATCATGGAAGGAGCCGAGATGCCCTTCAACAGATGACTGGATTAAGAAGCTGTGGTCCATATATACAATGGAATATTACTCAGCTATCAGAAAGAACGAATTCTCAACATTTGCTGCAACATGGACGGCACTGGAGGAGATAATGCTAAGTGAAATAAGTCAAGCAGAGAAAGACAATTATCATATGATTTCTCTCATCTATGGAACATAAGAACTAGGATGATCGGTAGGGGAAGAAAGGGATAAAGAAAAGGGGGGTAATCAGAAGGGGGAATGAAACATGAGAGACTATGGACTATGAGAAACAAACTGAAGACTTCAGAGGGGAGGGGGTGGGGGAATGGGATAGACTGGTGATGGGTAGTAAGGAGGGCACGTATTGCATGGTGCACTGGGTGTTATACGCAACTAATGAAGCATCAAACTTTACATCGGAATCCGGGGATGTACTGTATGGTGATTAACATAATATAATTTAAAAAATCATTAAAAAAAAGAAATATATTTTGTAAGGGTATAGCTGCCATAGATAGTGAGATGTAAATTGAAAATCTTCTGGAAAGGATTCACCATTCTTGATGTCATTAAGAACATTCATGATTCATGGGAAGAGATCAAAATATCAACATTAACAGGAGTTTGGAAGAAGTTGATTCCAGTCCTCATGGATGGCTTTGAGGGGTTCAAGACTTGAGTGAAGGAAGTAACAGCGGATGTGGTGAAAATAGCAAGAGAACTCAAATTAGAGGTAGAGCCTGAAGAAGGGACTGAACTGCTGCCATCTCATGATAAAACTTGCTTTTTATGGATTAGGAGAGCTTCCTCTCATGGATAAGCAAAGAAAGTGGTTTCTTGAGATGGAATCTACTCCTGCTAAAGATGCTATGAATATTGTTGAAAGGACAACAAAGAATTTTGAATATGACATAAACTTAGTTGATAAAGCAGCAGCAGAGTTTGAGAGAAGTGATCCAATTTTCAAAGAGGTTCTACTGTGGGTAAAATGCTATCAAACAGCATTACATGCTACAGAGAAATAATTTGTGAAAGGATGAATCAATTGATGTGGCAAATTTCTTTGATGTCTTGTTTTAAGAAATTGCCACAGCCTCCCTAACCTTCAGCATTCAGCACCCTTATCAGTCAGCAGCCATCAGTATGGAGGCAAGACCCTCCACTAACAAAAAATTCATGACTCGCTGAAAGGTCAGATGACGGTTAACATTTTTTAGCAATAAAGTATTTTTAATTGAGGTATGTACATTTTTATACACAACACTATTACTCCATGGGTTACAGTATAATGAAAAACTTTTATATGCACTAGGAAAGCAAAAAATGCATTTGACTCACTTTATTGCAATATTTGCTTTATTGTGATGGTCTGGAACGTAACCTGCAATACCTCCGAGGTATGCCCATAGTGTTACTCAAACTCTCACAATCCAAACATTAAAAAGAAGAAGAATGTTTTATGCTTTTGCGATGTTTTAGTTTTAGTCTCTTCGTTTCAACACACTTGCCCAGTGCAGCCCAATGATAATGCAGACTTCATGCAACTGACTTTTTGCCTCCATCAGAATTAAGCAATACAAATATTGTTCTAAAAGTGACGTGGACTCCAGGCCCTTTACCAGTTTCTTAACCTTCTTTGAAGCTTACTCTAGTCTGTCAGTGTGCTACTTGAAATAAGGCATTCAGAATTTAATTTAATACTCCAGATGTATCCAAGCAGCAGAGAGTTCAGAAGGGTTAATTCGTCCCATAATCAGGGAACTATACTTCATTAATGAGGCCTAAGATTATATTTGTTTTAGCAGTTCATTTAACTTCAACTTTCTTCCCTTATTACATTTCTATCCCTCCCAAAGATTCCCTCCCCTTGGCATTACCAGCTCCACTTCAGATTGGCATTGCGTTGGAACTTCCAAAAAGACCACCAGACAGGCAAGCAGAGCCACTAAAGGAAGAGAAGATCAAAACAGTCACAGGCCTTCAAAACAAAAGAAACTCCACCCAAAAGGAAAGTGAACAGGCCAGCTAACAGGGTTACCAATGCACCCAGATACAGAGGACAACTGGGAACTGCTAGAGATACTGGTATGGAGAATATCAGAGCTGTGCCTATTGCACTCTTTGTTGATAAACAACTAATTATTCCTGCTCACCAAAGTAACACCACATCATACATAAAGGCAGAAATCAGCATAAATAACCAAACTCTTGTCTATTTGAAGAATAAACTGAAAAGGGGGGAAAAAAGGTTAAGCTAAACTGTATTCCACAGATGTCAATTTGAAAGTCATGACTTGGGGCGCCTGGGTGGCTTAGTCGTTAAGCTTCTGCCTTCTGCTCAGGGCGTGATCCCAGGGTCCTGGGATCAAGCCCCACCTTGGGCTCCCTGCTCCGCTGGAAGCCTGCTTCTTTCTCTCCTACTCCCCCTACTTGTGTTCCCTCTCTCGCTGGCTGTCTCTCTCTCTGTCAAATAAATAAATAAAATCTTTAAAAAAAAAAGAGAAAGTCATGACTTTATTGAAAGTCATGCCTTCTTGGAGGCACTTTCCCCTTGCCTAATCTTTTGCTCTTCTATCCCTCTCCCCACCAACCTCTCTGCACTATTCAGAGTTTGGTAAATATAGTCAATTATTCTAAAGATGCCAAAACTCTCATTTCAACTTGTTTCCCAGTTAATGTACCATAGCAGAGAATGAATCGCTATTACGAGAAACTAAAAATAAAAATGTTTCAGAGTCTGTAATTGGCTTGTCTTGTCGGACTTTTTCGGGAGCCAAAGTACCAGTTCCAGGCTATTAGCCCTTGGTTTATAGGAGAAAAATATAATATACTTCCTCATTAAAATGCTTTGCTCTCCATAGTTTAAAAATAAAAAGGATGCATTTTATCCTACAATCTTTCATTTTAGAGGGGTTTGAAGCATTGGAGGCACAATGAAAGGAGAACAAACAGATAGGCACTCTACTCTAAAAATCAGCCATTATCTTCATTAATGCTTTCCCTCCTTTTAAGTCAGTTTTCTAGCAGGCTCACAATTCACCACGTCAAACAGTCATTTATTTGTTTTCCAGAAAAATAGAGCCATATATGTCTGTATGTTTAAAATCAAATGCCAGTAATTAGCTGGGCTGGAGGCTAAAGGTATCTATATGCAATTATGGCAATCAGACATTTGAAATCACAAACTCATGGATCCCTAGACACAACCTCAACCAAACGAGACTTGTTTTGTAATCATGTTGTCATGGTCTTTCCCAGTATAATCCAATGAGAATGAATTTTGTTCAGGGGTCGGGTGGCTGGGTGGCTCTGTCAGTTAAGCACCTGCATTCTGCTCAGGTCAGATCCCAGAGTTCTGGGATCAAGCCCTGCATCGGGCTCCCTGCTTAGCAGGGAGCCCGCTTCTCCTTCTCCCTCTGCTGTTCCCCCTGCTTGTGTGCTCTCTGTCAAATAAATAAAATCTTTAAAAAATTTTTAAAAAATAAATTTTGTTCAGGGGTTTCTCTGTGGCTTTTATCCTACTAGGATTAGTATGTGTATAGTGTCCTCCATGCGTGGTACATGTTAGTACCTTGTACTGCTTTTCATCACACTTATCATGATGCAAGTCATTATCTGTGTAATTTTTTTTTCCTGTCTGTCCCCTGCACTACACTCTGGGCTCCATAAGGATAGGAGCGATGTCTGTTTTGTTCCTAAATGTGTATCCTGTGCCTGGTATGATACAATGGTGGGTAGCATAGGCACTAATGAATGAATGAACTATCAGCCTGACTGGAGAAGAGTCTGTGTGAAGTGATAAGGAATATAATTAGATCCCACTGAAGCCATACCTAACCATCCTACTTAAACTAGCAAAATTTCTCCAATACTCACAATCCCTGTTTTCTGCCTTATTTTTCTCTACAGCACTTATCTTCCAAAATACCATATGTTTCACTATTTTTTTTCATTATTTCTCTCCCCCTATTAGAATGTTAATTCCATGATGTTAAAAATTTCTGTCTGTCTTGTTTACTGCTCTTCCTGGAACCATGAAAACAATACCTGACATGAAGTGGATATTCAATAACTATTTGTTAAATGAACAAATGTTTTTTTATGGACGAGGCAAATAATTAACTACCACAAGTACAACACTCATCCTAAATTGTATAAGGGCACACCAGAAAAAAATGGGCCTAGAATAGCCCTAAGATGTCAGGACTTGGTCCTGTTTTACTAGGACAGGGATACCCAGAGGACCCCAAGCACCTCCATCTCCCATGTGTCCTGTGTAGCCTCCAAGCATCACCAAGCCACTTCAGACAACACAAAGCCTTTCCTCCCTAACAGGGCAACTTCATGTAAAAGAGAAGGAAGCTGCCTTTTCCTGATCGTGACACTCCACTGTGACATGGGAAGAAAGTTCTATGGACATTTCTAAGGTATTAGTCTACAGCACTCTACTAAAAGCTTTTTTACCAGAATTGTCCCCAAACTTAAATTTGATGGGTCAGCCAGAATGCTAGCCCCTGACAGAATTCTCAGTTGCCAAAGAGGCAGAGAAGCAAGAAAGAATGGGCATTTCTAGTCAACCAGCCTTTGGGGTGTGAACAAGGTATCTGGAATTTGTGAAGTACTAGAAGCCTATCACTCTTCTGAGAAACTCTGTGCTAGATGGTATAGAAGAAAGACTCTGGATCGGACAGACTTAGGTTCATGTCTGTCCTGATTATGTGTGACCTCGGGAAAATTACTCAAACTTTATATACTTTAGTTTCTTCATCTATAGAACTAGGATAATACTGTTTCCATTCTTACAGGGCTGCTGTGAGGACTCAGTTAGCTAATATATGAAAAGCACTGAGCCCAGGAACTGACATAGATTCGGGGTCCAACTAATGTCCTCAGTCCCCTTCTCTCCTTGTATCACTTCCCCTGTTTTATGGAAGAAACAGGGAAAAATTGATTTGCTATTTAAAACCATTATGAGCACCCCAATGTTCATAGCAGCTTTGTCCACAATAGCTAAATCGTGGAAGGAGCCGAGATGCCCTTCAACAGATGACTGGATTAAGAAGATGTGGTCCATATATACAATGGAATATTACTCAGCTATCAGAAAGAACGAATTCTCAACATTTGCTGCAACATGGACGGCACTGGAGGAGATAATGCTAAGTGAAATAAGTCAAGCAGAGAAAGACAATTATCATATGGTTTCTCTCATCTATGGAACATAAGAACTAGGAAGATCGGTAGGAGAAGAAAGGAATAAAGAAAGGGGGGGTAATCAGAAGGGGGAATGAAGCATGAGAGACTATGGACTCTGAGAAACAAACTGAGGACTTCAGAGGGGAGGGGGGGAGGGGAATGGGATAGACTGGTGATGGGTAGTAAGGAGAGCACATATTGCATGGTGCACTGGGTGTTATATGCAACTAATGAATCATCGAACTTTACATCAGAAACCAGGGATGTACTGTATGGTGACTAACATAATATAATTAAAAAATATTTTTAAAAAGATGAGTATTTAGACTTTAAAGTGTGATGAAATGGAAGAATCTTCCTTAAAAATAAATAAATAAATAAAATCATTATGAAAAGTCTTGAATTCTTTGTGTGAACGATGGTATCCTCTGAAAGGATTATCTCATTGAAGAAAACCAGTTTCATTTTTAACCTCTCCCTTTCTCTGCACTATAATAAAGAAAATGTCTTAATATGCCGCAACGCACAGAGAGAAACCTGGACTTTTAATCCTTACTTTTTTTTTTTTTAAGGGAAGAGAAAGACAAAGAGGTCTTCAAAGCTAGCCCCTTTTTCTTTCTTTGAAAAAAAGAGCAAAAATGCCACCAGGCAAGGTTAGATGGTCCCCAAGGCATTTAAAACAAAAACAAAAACAAAACAAAAACACCGGTCCTCCAACGGAATTAAAACTTGAAAAACCTCAGAGGAGCAGAAACCCGGGTGTGGAAAACTCACAACTTCCTTGTGAGGGAAAAATAAGAAAACTGGTACAATGAGCAGGCTAGAGAGCAAGGCAAGAAAGTTGTAGATGAGTAAAAACAAAGCAGGACTCTGCCAAAAGTCGAAACCAGGGGGATGGTCCCTCGGGAGCTCTCCCAGGTGACTAAAAAGAAAGCAGCAGCCTTAGGAAACTATTTAGCTCCTATTCTTAACTACATTTTTTTTTTTCAGTGTGGCTTGTGCTTGCTGACTCTGAAACCCTCAAAAGTATGTGAAGACCTCATAAAAGTAAGGGTTTCTCTAGGGGAGCTACTTTTGGAGACTGGGTAGCTTTCACTGATTTAAAAAGTAGCTTTCTTAGAAGGGGGAGGCAAACTTTTTTTTTAAACTTTATCTCTCCTCTTTTGATAATGCTTAGGCAACACCTTGGGGAAAGGGGGCCAAATAACAGTTATTAATTACCCTAATTAACCCAATTCATAAGACATATTTGTATAGCTGTCATGACAACTGCTTTGCCTAACTTGCCAAGAATAGCTTAGCTGTCCATTCAAATAAATCCCTGATAATTACCAGTCTAGTTTACTGGGCTTCTGTGATAATAATAATTAGTGCTACTGTGCAAAAGGTCGCACTAAACAATTTATGAATGATGCATTTTGCATGGTGATTATGTGAGTCACAGGCAATGTACAGAATATTCACCATTATGCTATTAATGTGAAAGAGGGTAGAGAGATTTGAGTCAGTGACTGACTCTGTAGTCTTTATAGCTAAAAACTAGCAACAGGGGAAAGTGGAAACTGTACTATGAAAGGAATGTACATGTAAGGAATAATAAGGTTCATTGTAATTGACTATTTCTCTGAAACCATGATCCGTAAGTTATGATCACAAGTCTTGGATTCAAAAAAGATGAAACATGGAGTAGTTGAGTTATGTAAGTAATTAACTCTGGTAGGAGAGTTTGTGAAGGTAGGAGGATACAGCATTACACATAGTAGGGGACAGTGTTAGGGAATAATAAGTCTGTATCCAGATGTGCATGTTAAGCCCTATGCAATAAGGACAAGCCTAAGAAAAGAAAAGAAACAGTCCCCTGGCAACTGGTGATGACCTTGGGCAAGTAAGTAGGCAGGGCATTTCAGCTGAAAGATCAATGTTTCATTATTCTAATGCAGCAGTGTTATGGTCCATATGTTGGAATAGTAACACACTTTTGAAAAATGAGTTCTGAATGTTGTTCCACAGTTCCATACCAGTAAAATCTCTTTACACAATTAGAATGGGAAATAAGATATCGCTACTCTGGGTTTTAGAAACACTATATATTTGACTAGTTAGACAAGACTGAGTAAATTGCAAAAGCATTGGTCCTGTCACTTCTTCCTCTTTTGCCTTAATTTTGGTTTTCTTCCTTCCAGGAAAGAAAATGGCACAATATTTTGGTGTTGAAGAAAAAAAGCCTTAAACCAAATTCTTGGTGTTTCTTTAACTCCTGTAACAAATAACTTCATTTATTATCTAGGTCTTTTTTCTAAACTACATTTCTTTTGAGATGTCTATTTGTCATTCCAAGCTTCAGACTATGCAGTAAGTACTGTTCACAGCCAATTAGAAATTTGGCATTAATGAAGCGCTCTGGTTGAGCTGGCAGAAAGAGATACAAAACACATCCCTTTGTTGCCAATAAACCTTGGATTTTTTTTATGACAGCAAATACAGAGAAGGTTCACTTATGGTGAGCAATTACTGAGATGTTGCAATAAAGCACCTGGAACACTGCCTGGCACATGGTAAGTGTTCAAGGAATGAGAAGCTATGTGAAGAAGAAATTAGGCAATATTTACACCAGTGTGAGACACAAGATTGTGATTCTGCCACCAAGCTGAGATCCCTGAGCATTAAGATCACAATCGGTAATGCCTCTTCTGTTGCTTGCAGGAAGCCATGACACACACCCCTTTGCATTACTTTTGGTTCCCTCCTTTCCAGAGAGGAGTAAAATTGCACAATGTTTTGGTGTCATAAGAAAAAAAGATGGAGCTAGACCCTACTCTGTGTGTACCGTCCATGCACATTATAGAATAGTCTACATATGAATTTTTATTGCTTTATTCATGCCTGATGGATATCTCTTAGAATCACATGATTTCTAATATCATGCTAGGTACATATGAAAGCAGGACTGAGTGAATTAAAAGACACCAGAGTTTTATCACAATGCTTCCAATACCTGCAGTGGAACCTGGTAAAATGTCCACTTTCCAGGCAATTGTCCTTCCTAACATTTTTTTCATTGTGGAACAGAGTGGTGATAATAATGGCTGGTTATAAGTAATCAATGTACAAGAGGTTATCACCGACTTATACTTATAACCAACTTATAACCAAGTACTTCTAACCAACTTAGAAGTGGCTGTAAGTAACAAGTTGCTTTCTAAGGTGTTTTAAATATGCCAAATAATAAACTGTTACTAGGATGGTAGTATAACCAACACTTAGCCTTCATGCACACAGTTCATCTTAGACACTGCCCTTCCCTATCCCCACTCCAGTAGACTGTAAACTCCTTGAGGGCGAGGATTATACCCCCCTCACTTCTGTAAACCCTGCAGTAACTAGCACAGACTCTGGAGTACAGGCAGGTGCTCAATATCACACAGCTGAATGGAACTGAACCCGTGAGCAGATGTGGCTGTCTAAGGCATTGAAGTGTGCCGTCAGAGCTTGTGGAGAGACGTACATTACAGAATGTGCAGACGAAGTGAATCCGCAAGTGTGTAATTAACAACCCAGTGATTGCTGATGAGAAAGAGAATGCAATACTACGCAGCACCGAACACAACTTAACAAGCAGCAACCCATGTAAGGGAACCTAATACTCTACGCATTGTGGAGAAGAAAATCCTGCTAGGCAGTGAGGTGTAAGGGAATCTAATCTGCTATGAATGGAAAGCAGCCTAATAGGGTTTGATGTGATTGGAAACCCAATGTACTGGAGTAGAAGGAAACCCAATACAAAATAGAAGGGAAGAGGGAATAAGCACTGGTGATTAACCAGACTGGTCACTGGAAGTTTCCTTTGTTCCCAAAGCACAAAACCAAGCCAGATAAGCATTCAGCCCAGGATTGCAAGTCTATTGAGAAAGGGCAGGAATGACCTTGGGTATACAAACGCTTTTTTTAAGTTGTTCATTTGTACACACAAACCAAGGAGTAGCCTGGGCCTGACTCCCAGTCTTGCTCCCATCGTACAGAAGCCATCCAAGAGAGAGCAAGCTGGCAGCGCCACTTGCTCCATCAGAAACAATTACTGTGTTAAATGTCCTTTGTGTTTAGAGTATTAGCACTTTGCTGGCATGGAAAGTAAGAATGCTGCTACTGGGTTTACCAGTTAACATGCAATCTACCCACGTGGATCTCTGAAATGGGGGGGAGGGGGCTCCCCAAATCCCCAGGCGGAAAAGCCGGAAAGCATTTTATTGGGAAATCATTCTGCTTTCTAAATAACCTGTTCTTCAGTACAGCTGTTTTGCAAACTTGCTAACAGTAAGGAAATTTACATGAAAAATGGCCTTTCGGAGCCATCAGTATTATTTATGAGGAGCTTTAACTGTGCCTGATGCTTTACAACAGGCGGAATATGCTAAACCTTGCCTGTTCCTCATGTGTAGTTATCATTACGAGGCTAGTTGGTTCTTAAGTGTCCTGCATCTATATTAACATGCTAGCAGGATAACTACCACCAGCCGAGCAATTCTTTGTGGCATCAGAATTATTTGAGCAAACCAGAACAGAAGTCAGGTTAAGACATCAAAAGGAGATTGGCACTAGGGGCAGACAAATGTGAAGCGCGTGGGCCTTTGTCAGAAGACCATACTAAACTGCACACCTCCTCACTCCCCGCAGCTGGGTCCTGGTTGTCTTCTCTGATTATGTCACTGACACAAACAAGTCTCCACTTTCATCAGCGCTGCCATGCCCAGACATCTTTGGAAGAGCTCAAACTAGCTCTCCTCTGCCTCTCACACATCAGGCACAGAACTGTCACAGACATATGCAGATTGCTCTGTATGGCCGGTGACGTGGGAGGCAGACAGGCCGCAGCTGGATTCTCTGACCTTGGGCAGAGTGAACAGAGCACACAGTTAAGAGGAGACAATCCTCTCTGGACTTAGCAAGGAGCAAATTCAATAAAGAAGTCAGATTGGGGAAGAAGATGAATCTCCCCCTGGCCACATCAGCCTCATTATTAGGACATGTCAAGAAGCAGGGCAGCTGCTATGAGGACAACAGCCCACGGAAAGCAAAAAAAGAAGAGGAGCCCAGACTGTCTACCTTGCTATTGGCAAAATGAGTCCTTCCCGAACTAGTCACACAGGATACTAGCAACTCTGTGATCTATCACAGTCTCAGTCTCAGTCTTTCTCTCTCTCTCTCTCTCATTCTCTCTCTCTCTCTCTCTCTCTCTCACACACACACACACACACACACACACAAACACACACACACACACACACACACACACACACACACACACACACACACACACACTTTCCTCCCAGGTCTCAGAAACACAATACATTTACTTCTCTTTTTCATCTAGACAGTAACTTTTGCCCACCTTTTAAAAATCGGTGGAGAATGGTTGCCCTTGATAGAAATAGTACAAAGAGAAAAGGCCAAGATGCATCCCTGTCTCTGAGGAATGTAAAGATGAAAAGAGAAAGACAATGAAATTTCTGCAGCCAAAGGAATAAAGGCTGGAGTTTGGTGCATCTGTGCGCCCTCTGGTGACTATCAGGCAGAACTTCACAGAAAAAAAAAGGAGCAGGAAAGGGAAGAGGGGAAAAAGCAGCGGAGACTGGAAGCAGGAAATAGGGAAGGAAGGAGTCTGTGGGGCCTGTTTAGTCAGAGGGATGAGGCAGAGGAAAAACTCCTTGTCTTCTTCTCGATCAAAAGCAGCCAAGAAAGAAGATAAAATCATAAATATCGCCTTGAAACTACTGACTGCACACGGTGAATGTGACTAGTTACGCCGTGCACGCGCCACAGACACCATCTTACAGAGCTCAGCTGCACACCGCCACTATCATGTGTGGGCGCCGCACGGCCGCAAAAGGCCCTCAAGCAGGGACTGTTAAGAGTGGACTCGAGCCACAAACCGTCCATCTGAAGCTGGCCGCAGGCTGCTTCTTTCTTTACTTTGAAATCAATTCTTCCCATGGCTGCTTTTCTGAAATGAATTTGCTTTCTGCCGTATCCACAGTAGACCCTGGGAACTGGGGCCACTACCCTCCTGCCTCAGCGCCTTCCACTTTTCCAACCAATGGCTAGGGTCAGGACTTCGGCACTCAGATTCAAACAACCTGGGGGAGGGAGGAAGGTCTCCCTGAGATCAGGCCAATGGTTTAATTTCAGATCCATCCCTCACCAGCCACAGCATGGGAGGTTTTCCCACTTGCCCACCTGCTCTGACTCCACTGGTCCTCTCAGTATGGCTCCACTAAAGCTCTTTCCCACTGCAGGGTCTTCACACATGCTACTCCTCAGCTCTGAGCCATCACCCTACCCCACAGCTTTCTGCATCACTAACTCTTGCTCACCCTTCAAGTGGCAACTCAATATGACTTCCATAATCCCCTAGACTAGATCAAGTTCCCCCATTTGTCTCTTGATATGATCATTTCTTTCACAAGACTATAATTTTATATCAGGGTTTTGTCTCCCCACTCCATGGAGGCAGGGACTATGTCAGTTTTGCTCACCACCATTTAACCTGTTATCTAGAGAAATACCAAGAAGACACTGGGAAGAAAAAGTATATAACGACATAAGCGAATATCCATACCAAAACAAGTTAAACTATTCAACAAAAGGATTTGCTAATATTGGCAGAAGCTTTAAGAAAGCATTTGGGGGGGGGGGCGCCTGGGTGGCACAGCGGTTAAGCGTCTGCCTTCGGCTCAGGGAGTGATCCTGGCGTTATGGGATCGAGCCCCACATTAGGCTCCTCTGCTGTGAGCCTGCTTCTTCCTCTCCCACTCCCCCTGCTTGTGTTCCCTCTCTCGCTGGCTGTCTCTATCTCTGTCAAATAAATAAATACAATCTTAAAAAAAAAAAAAGAAAGAAAGCATTTGAGGGGGGATCTGGGTGGCTTAGTCGGTTAAGCATCTGCCTTCAGCTTGGGTCATGATCCCAGGATCCTGGGATCGAGCCCCGCTTGGGGCTAGGAGTCTGCTTCTCCCTCTCCTTCTCCCCCCCCCCCCCCTTGGGCGCGTTTTCCCCCCCTCCCCCCCCCGCTTGTGCGTGTTCTCTCTCTCTCTCTCTCTCTCTCTCTCTGTCAAATAAATAAATAAAATCTTAGGGGAAAAAAAGGAAAGCATTTTGGAATACATCCCCGAAAGTCTCTGTTCTTTGGTTTTCATTCCTCCCGAACACCCAGATATACTTAGTTACTTCAAGAAATGCTAGCAAAAATCTTATGCCAGAGCCTGCTTTCTACTTCAATCGCCTTTAATTCTGTTTTCAAATTCCAAATCAAAGCCCTGTTCCCTGCTACAACTTACACAGCAAGTGCTTATGCTATGTTTATTTAATTTTGCAAACCAAGGAGTCGATAAAACATTATATTGATAACATAATTTCATTGTATTCTGCAAACTGGCCACCACCTGATACTGAACCAATTAATATTGAACTCTATATATTCTCATTTGACCTAATAATCACATATGGTATTTACAAAGTCCATTATTTAGCAATAAAAGGACCCAGAATTATTTGATCCATGTCTGACCTTTCAGATTCCAATCTTTTTCTTCTCACTTTGAAATATTATCTATAAGGCCTTTTTACCAAACTGCACTCTGTGTGCAATATATAAGGTCCATGGCCAAAGATAAATGTTATTTTAAAATTCCTCTTCCTACTAATAGGTGAGTAAACACGACCTACTACCTAGCCTGTGAATGTTTAACAGTGGTAGGGAAATGCCAGAAAGTCTTAGCTTAGTGGAATTTCACATATCTGAATTAAAGATGGGTCAAAGCTATCCACCAACAGAGACATTTTTAAAGTCTTCTGTATGGAGTACATCTACCATCACAAAAGACAGCAAAATCTGACAAAGTGGAACCGGCTAAGACCACTGAGTGATAGACTTCCAAGCCTCTTGTGGTCATTGAAAATATATCTTTTTTCTGCTGCTCAGTGATAGAGAAATTAAATTTCTTTTGGGGTTAATGCTGATTTGATTTCATGTGGAGGGAAATTTTCTCCCCTTGGGTCTTTAAGTTGAACCAAGAGAAACTACATCCTGTGGAAGGTTTTAGGTAGACTGTCAAGGTTATGGGGCGCAACATATTATGATACACTTCTCTCTGCTACATTGTTATCAATCACTGAATTACCTTCAATCTGAACAAGAAAGCAAGAACAAAGCAGGGAATCTGTTTCATGCAGGAACCCTTCTAAAATTACTTTCAAAGGAACTGTCCACCTGAAATGAATCATTAAATAAGCTTTGTATTTTGCACATTTCACAATGATTAGGATGATGTAATATGGGCAATTACACACAAGCAACTAGAAACTTGTCGTCCAAAATAGCTACAGCACAGCTGAGGTTTACTCTGGGTCTGTGGTTTATAGCAGAGCAACAACCTTCCCTACGCACAAAAGCATGAAAGCTGCTACAAATTCAAAGGAAACCCTGAGCTGCATTTGGATATCATTTTAATTGTACATGCATGGATTACAACTTTATAAGCTAAAAGCAGGATGGGGGGATCAGCTTGTACTTAAATGAACACAGAGTGATTGGTACTCAACTGCTAACTCTATAGGGAAAAATATCTAGTCATTAAAAAAAAAAAAAACCTGATTAGGAAAGAGTGGAACCCAGCTACCTACTATTTTGTTGGCAGCAATGATTCACTTACAGTGAGAACACATTTGCCAGGGTTCACACATTTAATTCAAGTTAAATATTATAATAGAGAACCAAGATTTTGTTTTCCATTCTCACCTCCCACCAGCTCCTGGCAGTTCCCTAAAACCTCCCAAAGTATAAATTGGTCCTCAAGTGGCAAAAGTGGAATTGGAGCCTTTGCCCTAGGCCACTATACTCCATCCCAAAATTGAAAAAAAAAAAGGGGGGGGGTAAAATATTCCTAGGTAAGAGACACCAAGAACTAGTTTCCTGGGTGGAAGGAAGGCATGTCTGGGACAGAGCACAGTCCTGGGAACCTGAGCTCCAAAGTTCCTCATCATGAACTGGCTATTTAAAATTCATTTGTAAGTCACTTGCATGAAGGAAAGAAGAAAAAGTAGTGGCCCTGAAACAGAGCCCAGGTCTGCAGAAGCAGCAGGTCACAGGAGAAGAAAGACTTGGGGAAGTATTTATTAAAGTGCAGGTCATGACCCTAAGCCAGTGGCCCATGAAATTGCCATCTCCAGAGCTTCCTAGCTAATGGAGATGCCCAGCACAGAGTCACGAAGGAGAAAGGTTGAAAAATACCAGATTAAGGCCTAAATTGATATCCACTGACTCTAGAAAGAAAACACAAAGGGATAACATCAGAGAAGGGCTTTTTGCTCTCCTGCCAGCACATCTAGCTAACTCTGATTCATGTAGGACCTCCTCCAACTTCACAACTGAACTACAGATGAGTATCATAGTAAAGAACAATGAGAAACCTTGAAGGAACCACTAAGAAAAATAATAAATATTGTCATGTAAAAGGAACTTCAGATAGCTAAAAGCAAAAAGTGTGCTGGGATGGAATTTATTTGTAAAAATTAAATAGAAGCAAATGGAAGTTTTCCTTAATTTCAAAACTGGATTTTGTTGTCCTCTACAGTACATTGTTAAGCGAGATGAGAATCTGATTGCCTTCATCCAGATTGAGAGTACAAATTCTATGTCTTCCCTGGCATAAAAGGATGATAATAATAATAGCTACTTAATATCTATTGAAGCCTTATTTTGTGTCAGGTGCTAATACATTGAATCTTCACAAACATCTATGAGGCACTTACTGCTATTCTCATTTTTAAATGAGGAAGCTGAGGCACAGAGAATAACTTCCCTAAAGTCACTCAGCTAAAGACTATTTACTTAGAACTCTAAAAGACAGTCTGCATCCAGAATCCAAGCTCTTACCACGATGTCCTTTCTATGCCAGGTTGTATAAATCCACGTACTGCTTTTTTTTTTTTTCCCAACCATGCAAGTGAAAGCCATGTCTAAGAGAACAAGAAGGGCTACTTTCAAAATACAGCTGCAAATGTTAAGAGCTCTCCTACATATTCTACCAGCATTATCCGGTTAGAAAATGTAATGGAAAAAAGAGCCCAGTCAAAATAACAGCAAAACTATGAAATAGCTGGAAATAAGGTTAACAAGAAGCGTAAGGAGAAGTACTGAAATTTACTGATGACATTAGAATGAAACATGACTAAATGGAAAGATGTCATGTTCCTTAATAAAAAGGCTAAATGTTAAATGCATGTCAATCCTTCCTAAATTTATTTATCAGTTTGACATGTCTCCAGTCAAAATCCCAACATTTTTGGGGGGGGCACTTGTTTTGCTCAGCCAGTTAAGCATCTGACTCTTGATCTCAACTCAGGTCTTGGTCTCAAGGCTGTGAGTTCAAGCCCTGCATTGGGCTCCATGCTGGGTGTGGAGCCTACTTAGGAAAAAAATCCCATCATGTTTAAAAACTTAACATGATTCCAAAGTTTATCTAAAAAAAATGCAGAAAAACTTTTTGTGAAAAGACAAAGAAGAAGGAGAAACTAACCCTACCACCTTTAAAATCTATTATAAACCATCAATGATTAAATCAGTGTGATATTGGTACAAGAGTAGACAAACAGATCAGTTAAGAAAAAATAAACAGCTCAACCATCAAAAAAATGAAATCTTGTCATTTGCAACAACTGGGTGGAACTGGAGGGTATTATGCTAAGAGAAATAAGTCAGTTAGAGAAAGACAAATACCATGTGATTTCACTCATGTGGAATTTAAGAAGCAAAACATGAGCATAAGGGAAGGGAAGGAAAAATAAAATAAGATAAAAACAGAGAGGGAGGCAAACCATAGAGACTCTTAATTATAGGGAACAAACTGAGGGTTGCTGGAGGGGAGGCAGGTGGGGGGACAGGGTAACTGGGTGATGGGCACTAAGGAGGGCACTTGATGGAATGAGCACTGGGTATTATATGCAACTGATGAATCACTACATTTTACCCCTGAAACTGATAATATGCTATATGTTAACTAAATAGAATTTAAATAAAAAATTAAAAAGAGTAACCCAGAAAAGAGTTCATCCTAGTGCATATAAAAACTTATATATTATGTTTTTGAGAAGCACCAGAGGGGTGCCTGGGTGGCTCAGTCGGTTAAGCATCTGATTCTTGCTCTCAACTCAGGTCTTGATCTCAGGGTCCTGAGTTCAAGCCCTGCATTGGGCTCCACGCTGGGCACGGAGCCTACTTAAAAAAAAAAACAAAACCTGGGGTGGGGTGCCTGGGTGGCTCAGTCGGTTAAGCTCTGCCTTCGGCTCGGGTCATGATCCCAGGGTGCCGGGATTGAGCCCCATGTTGGGCTCTTTGCTCAGCAGGATCCTGCTTCTCCCTCTCCTTGCCACTCTCCCCCCTGCTTGTACTCTCTCTCTTTCTGTAAAATAAATAAATAAAATCTTTAAAAAAAAGCAAACAAAACAAAAACAAAAAATGGGGGGTGGGGTACCTGAGGGGCTCAGTCGGTTAAGCATCTGCCTTCAGCTCCGGTCATGATCCTGGGGTCATGGGATCAAGCCCCGTGTCTAGCTCCTGGCTCAGTGTGGAGTCTGCTTGAGATTCTCTCTCCCCCTCACTCTCTGCCCCTCCCCCAACTCATGAGCATGTGTGTGCACGCGCACACTCTCTCTGTCTCTCTCTAAATAAAAAAAATCTAAAAAAAAAGAAGCAGCACCAGAAAGCAGTGAAGAATAGAAATAAACAATAAATGGTACAAAGTCAGCCAATTAACCCTCTAGAAAAATATTTTTATACATTGTCACTTCTAATCATATGACCAAATAAATTCCTAAGGAATTAAAAACATAATAAAAAATTTATAAGGATAGTGGAAAAAATGTGAGATAGGTATATATATATATATACACATATATATATTGTATATATGCACATATATACAATTTTTAAATTTTTGTATATAACGATTCCTTGCAAAACACTCTAAAAAATAAGCGTAAACTGAATTAAAAAGTCATACAACACACTGAAAAAAAGTCTTTGCAACAAAAGGAAATTTTTTTCAAAAAATACAAGTTTAAACTAAAATTAGATAATCCATTTTCATTGATGGAACTAATAATTCTCCCCTCCCACCCCTGTTCCCTATCCTCTCATTTGCCATTTTATCAACAGGTATACATTCCAATTAATTTCCTGCTTATCCTTTCATACAATTTCATGAATACTTAAAATAATAAAATATATATTCTCTTTTATCCCCTTTTTCACCCAAATGATACTCTGCCCACATATTTTTCTGAATCTTCCTTTTCTTTAGTTAATAATATAGGGATTCTTCCATATCAATATATAAAACATTCATTTTTAAAAATATTATATTCATTTTATTTATCTATCTACTTAAGATTTTATTTATTTATTTGAGAGAGAGAGACAGAGATAGCGACAGAGAGCAGGAGTGGGGAGGAGAGGAAGAAGCAGGCTCCCGATGAGCAGGGAGCCCGACACTGGGCTCAATCCCAGGACCCTGGGATCGTGACCTGACCCAAGGCAGATGCTTAAGCGACTGAGCCACCGAGGCACCCCTAAAACATTATATTCATTTTTAGAAATGACATACGCATTTTTTCCATTTTTGCCATATCAAATAATACATCAATGAATAATCTTGTGTTTATATCATTCTGCACATGATTAAGCATATTTATAAGATGAATATCCTAAAAATGGAATTGCTGGGTCAAAGGGTATATGCATTTGCAGTTTTTAGGGACATTACTGGTACCAGTTTATACACCCACAAACAATATATGAGACAATATATGAGACTGCCTGTTTCCCTATGACTTCACCAGCTTCTATTTAAAATTATAATAATGCTTTGTGAATACAGTGAAATGGGCTCTTATACACTGTTGGTAGAACTGCATACTGGTACTTTTTTGGGGAAAATATGTATCACAAGTCTTAAAACATGTAAACCTTCAGATAAAACAATTTCACTTCTAGGGAATTTATTCTACGGAAACAATTAGAGATCACAGTGAAATTTATGTATAAGGATATCACAGGATATTATAATAGGACAAAATTTAAAGAATTAGAATTTAAAGGGTAAACACTAGAGATTGAGTAAAATAAATTTTATCCATGGAACAGAATACAATTCAACCCCCTAAAAACAGCTTGCCTAGAAATATTTTCTAATGACACAAAAAAAACTCTTACGATACAAGATAAAGATGGGAAAAGAAACGGAATTATCCCAACTATGGAAGTGTCTTCAAAGATGCCAACCCACTGAGATTATAACTTGTTGCAGGGGGCTTCTGCTTATCTGTATCTCCCTAGGTGGCTCAGTCTCCCTCATAATGGCACTAGTAAACAAGAGCATCTCAGCCACAACATCAATTCTGTTCTTGGGTCCTAAGCAACAGCAGCCATGGAGAGTGGAGGGTAGGGAGAACTCCAAGGTCTTTCGGCCTGTTCAGAGCCCATAAGCAAGTTCAGAATCAGACCTTCACATACATCCTATGCAGCAGCCTGTGTTTAGTGGGGCCTTCCTCTCAGAGCCAGTACCAAACCCCACTGACTGTCAACTGCCAATAGGATCAGAATTCAATAAACAAAATTCCTTGTTTTTATTCTCATCACCTTCTGGAGTTTTATACTTACTTCAGCAGTGATATGAATTTGCATAGTATTACATTTTACTTTGTTCATCCAGAACACTCTGCTTTATCACACTAATTTCTTTCAAATTCTGGCTTAAAATCAATTAAATAATTTCCTGTAAATTCTTTTCTAAGCCAAACAGTGTCATCTGTAAGCTATATACAAAAGAACAATGTGAATCTTTCCTTAAGTTGCTTCAACCAAGTTTTAAGCATTCTCAATATTTCTTTATATGAGGACTTTTTCATTGAAGAACTAAGAAAAGAGGGAGGTTGGGGAGAAGGTAGTGGTGTTCTCCTTAATTTCCCTTACTTTTTAGTCCCTTCTTCCTGTGCTCCCACAAACACAAAAAAGCAGCAGATATTTATTTTTATCAAATAGTCCATGTTATAACACAAAAAACATATAATTTGAACTGAAACTCATTTCGTTAAATGATTACACATATAAGAAATACAATCTACCAAAGGCCATAGTCTCCATTTATTTATCCAAGGGACAGACTACAGAATTAGGCCGCAGATGTTTTCCCGTAGCAGGCAAACACTTCATCTACAATCAAGATGACATTGTACAGATGACATTCTCTTCTATTAGCTATGCGGCAGGGCGGGGAGAGGGGGGAGAGAAGCATCTGTTTGTTTGTTTTTTAATAAGAATTTTCTTTACAATATCTAAATAGTTCTGGTATCTACACAGGGCCACTGAATAAACATTTTGTATTTAAGTGAAGTACTTACTATATGAGAAGTTTATACAGCCAACAATTAAAGAGGTGTACCAAAGGATGCTGGTTTTTTTTATTTATGCTGTACAAAGTTAGGCTATTAAACAGGGAGTCAATCAAATAAATGTACCTTTCTTAAAAAGGTCGAATTCAATAAAGCATTAAAAAGCAAAAAAAAAAAAAAAAAAAGGAAAAAGAAGATTGAATTCATTCTATTTTGTCGGGAAAAAAGAGTGCATTTAGCCGAGGCCAGATTTGAAATTTTCAGCATCTCAGTGACAGCCAACTCATTAATGCCCTCCTTTTTTTTGTTCCAAATTGTTGGGGGCTACTGTATGCCTCAGATTCAAGAAGCCCAAATATGAAATCAAATATTGAGGAATATTAAAAAGGTCCTCCTCAAACTGGCTATTTGGTCCTGAAAAGGACACTGAAAAAATACCTTTTGCCAAAAGCGACCCTTAGACAAAGCCCATATCATTTTCATAGTATTAAAAATCTGACAGATTACAGTTAAATGTTACTATTATAAAAATCTCTCATTCTAAAGTTAAAATTTATGAACCAGATATCTAACACTGGTGAGATAAATCTACTTTCACAAGAGTATACATACGGGCAAGAAAAGTGAAGAAGGAAAAAATATTTTTCATAATATTATTTCTCATATTTAAAAGGTAAACTGTAAAGAAAAGGGTTATTTTTTTAATGTGAACCTTCATCTGACAGAGACCTCCAAAAAAGGAGAAATAAAAATTTAGAAGGTATGATCTGATTGAAAATGAAAATAAAGAATATGAATGATATGCCCTGCCTCAGAACAATTTATAATTTTATGCCACCTCGTTGGTCCTTAATATTTACTGTATAGTATAGTAGTTATCTCTTTTAAATAATTGCTTTTCTGATCTCAAAAATAATGCAAGTTCAATATAGAAAATTTGGGAAATTAGACAAGTATATTTCAAAAGTAAAAATTGCCTGATTTCCTGTGGCCTGTGATAACTATTAACACTTTGGTAATTTTCCTTGCAATATTTTTTTCTATGCATATGTATTTTTAAACAATTGGAATCAATCTATATATGCTGTTTCATTTATTGATTTTTTTCAATTAATGTATGTTATACAAAGAGTGTTCATGAAATATTCATCAAAATGTTATTTTAATGTCTTCACAGTATTCTAGCAATGTATATATCATAATATATTTAGACATCCACATATTGATGATATTGAGGATATTTTCAATATTTTAGTTCTTATAAATTATACTGAATTTAACACCCCTGAACATGAATTTCTAGGCAAATTTAAAATAATTTCCTTATGATAACTTCCAGAAGAAGAAACTAGATATTTTAGGGCTTTTAACATGTATTGACAAATTGCCCCCAAGAAAAATTATATCAATTTCAATTCTATCAATTATACTCCATGTAGAAGTATATGATAACCATAACCTTGCCAATGCTGAATATAATGTTTTTAAATTTTTCCTAATTCTCTAAGGAAAAATAAGATATCTTGCACATCAAATTGTTGTCTGTGGTTCCCCCAAGGTAATGGATTCATAAGGAGAGAGTTGTGGAGACTTTAGCTCCTATTTTATATGCTCCTATATTGTTAGACTTTTTAATAAGTACATATAGTGTTTGTAGTTAAAAGTTAATAATGGCATTCCATTGCTACTGTTAAGTTACTAAGATTGAAATATTTTTGTATGGAGCACTGGGTGTTATAAGCAAACAATGAATCATGGAACACTACATCAAAAACTAATGATGTACTGTATAGTGACTAACATATCATAATAAAAAAATATTTTTGTATCTACTGGCAATTTGTATAGCCTCTTTATGAATTAACTATTCATGTCTTTTGCATAATTTTATATTGTAGTATTTGTCTTATTTATTGATTTGTAAGAGCTCTTTATACATTAAAGCATTGCTTAAATGTCCCCTTTTCCAAGATGTCTTCCCTGACCTTTCTAGAGATCCCTCATTCCTGACAGAACATGTAACCTTTATCTTTCCTTATTTTTCTCCGCATCATCACCTAACATATTATATATTTATTTGTTTCTTGTTTGTCTGTGTGCATAATGAAGACAGGGACTTTGTTTTGTGCACTCTTATATCCCCAGCACCTTGTTTACTGACTAGCACATAGTAAGCACTATATAAATATCTATAGAATTAATAAATACAGGTTCTTTGTTATATAAATTTAAAATATTTTCCCAGCTTATAATTTTTTAATTTAGCTTATTATTTTTTAGACATATAGATATTTCTAAATCTTAATAGTCAGAGCTTTTGGTCTTTGCGTTCATTTCCATTGTTTTTATAAAAATTTTAACTCTTTAATCAATGTGGAATTTACTTTGTCATATAGTGGGAAATAAAAACCTATTTTTTCTAATAATATAATCACATAGCACCATTTAGTAAATAATCCTTACCTTTCCCATTGTATTTTTAATGTATTTAACCTCTAATCTTGTCTCCTTAGAAATAACATAAGCTATGAGGGTTGGTACCTTCTACTTTCTCTATCCCTCAGAGTTGAGTACAGAGCTGGTCGGTAAAGGATGATCTAAAAATAATTGGTAGATGGATGAATGGGTGAATGTTTTCAAGCCAAAATATGTTTTTTGAAAAGAGCCTAACTACTAAACAGAAAGTCCATTCA
The DNA here is from genome assembly GCF_002007445.2 of Ailuropoda melanoleuca. Taxonomy (NCBI): domain Eukaryota; kingdom Metazoa; phylum Chordata; class Mammalia; order Carnivora; family Ursidae; genus Ailuropoda; species Ailuropoda melanoleuca. Next base: position 430,091 of record NW_023255341.1, read on the forward strand.
CTAAAGTCTGCAGGTAAATCATCATATCCAGAGGGGCAGGATTCACCTAGGAGAAATGAATGCCTTTTAAGATAAGGGCATAACACCCACTGTAGAAACCTGTAAGCAACAAAACTTGGTAACACCTGACACCATACAAAAGGAATTGTATAGAATTGGTCCCTGCCTTCAAGGAGCCCCTGAAAAATATTCTTTGGGGGGCTTAAAAGTAAAACAGAACTTCCCAAGGGCTCCCCAACTGACCTCCCCTTCCCCTGAAATAGCAGTTTAGTCTCTGCAAGAATTAGATTGCTTTGTTACAGACAGTGCCCCAAATCCTGCTGAATGCCCATCCGCCAGTCTCCAACATGCGTTGAGTTTAATGGTTAATAATTCTGGGATCAAATCTACTTCAAAAGAAAATCTACCTCGTTTTTGGCTTTCAAGCAACCCCCCCCCCCGTGCCACACATATATTGATTTTGTAGGGCTCAGTGAGCCTCCCATGGTCTGAAATTAAAAATTACGACAACAAAAATACATGTTTTTACTGAATTCTGGCTCTTTGCTGATTATCTACAGCAAACAGCAAAATGAACAAAGCCATGGTGAACTAACTGCCCCTCATGCCAACAAATGCCACAAAGAGAATGACAATCGGTGAAATACATTGTTAAGCATGAATAGTAGCTAAAATATTTATCTTGTGCGAGGTATTAAAATGAGAAAACTTTCAAAGTGGAAGCTTCAAGCAATTGCATTACAAGTTGCATAATTTGGTTAGACTGACCTTAGAATGGAATAAAAAGCTGCTTATTTCCATAATGTTGGCCTTCCACAGCATGAAAGGTTAGATAATTTATCATGATATACAAAACAGTTCTCAAGAATACCTAACTTAAAAAGGAGATCTCGGTGACTTCCAGCTCTGTGAAATTTTAGGTAGCATGATAATCAACATAATTTATATTTAAGTGAATTTGTGTTCTTCTGAAAGGTCTAGTTTACCAGGCAAGAAGAGTGTATCTGCTACACATCCCTAGAACAAGTACAGACCAACTGAAGCAAGGTTAGTATACTCATTGCTACCTTTACGACAGAACTTACATTGGACAAGAAAACCTATTTGAATGGGGAAGCTACTGAGTTTTGACATATAGCCTACATTAGACACATACTATGTCACCCTCATTTAAAAGCTAAAGGCTTGTACCTATTGCCTCACCTGTCATAGATAAGTCCCTTACCCTCAATACAACCTACGGAGCAGCTGTTGTAATCACATGGACTCAAACCTTAACGCAGTCAGCTATATGAAGCCCTTCAAACCAATGCTATAAAATTCACAGAATTACAGTCGGAGCTGCAAAAGAACTTGGAGATACCCTGACCCAATCTCCTCACATAATTGTTCCAGGGTTGATGCAGTTTGACATCTGTTTGGATTTTTCGAAATTCTCAATGTCTTGGAGTGGTTTCCTTAGTAATAACAGATTTCAATGAGCTAAAGCTCTTCTTTTACGAGGTTTTTAATTCTGTTGCATCTGTTGTGCTAGTGACCTCCTGCCCTATCCCAGAATTACAGTTCTAGATTGTTATCTTTGGGAATACAGTGACTTGGCGTGGCTCACACATTAGAGATAACTGTCCTGATGGAGTTTGCTAGGCTCAGAGGGTGAGGCGAGCAAGATAATGCAAATGTCACACATTCTTTGATTCCCATACCTCCCAATATGGCACCATGCACAGCCACAAACCTTTGCAGTTGCGGGTTTTTATCCACCTTCCGTGATCTTTTTTTGTGGACACCAGATGATCAGATGTGCAAAGACTGAGTGCCCTGATGCCATTCCAACAACGCCCGGTGCCGTGGCATTATGGCTTTACTAGTTTTATCAAGTTTTGCTCTAGCGGGTCACTCTACAAAGTATAGTTTGTGCAAAGACAGTTTAACTTTTCTTTTCCATTTCAGACATTTCCTTATTGTATTTCTAACAACGACAAGACACCTGGCCTTTTTCCATCTCTAAAAAAATTACCTAGTAGAGGCAAAATTAAAAGAATGACCTGGAAATGCAAGGACATACACCCCAGGAGCAAGCTCAGAAGCCATACAGAAAATTGGTGTTTCTTATGTAGCATTTGAGATGTGTTTCTAAAGAGCCATAACTATCATAAATTGTCTTGCAATTTTAAAAAATCAGTCAAAGTCCCATGGAAAAGCTATTATTTAATGCTAATGCCATCATATTCTCTCCCCTAAGCTCTTAGGAATAAATGTTGCCATTAGCATACTCCATCACTTCAGAGTCTATACTTGAGAAAATGGAAATGCACTAGTTAAAGAAATGACCAGGATGGCAAGATTGGAGTCAATGCCAATCTTCTGAGTGCAGTATGCCTGTGTCCTCACCATGGACCACTGTGCCTGACAGCACAGAGGAGGAAGTCAGCCTTCCAACAAGCCATTCACTGTTACCTAGAGCCAGATGTCTCTGCTCGGACCTCCATTTTCAGGGTCCTGCATCCCTCAAACATGTCAAGTTTCAAATATGTATGCTAGATTACAGACATGTTTAGTCATAAAAAAAAAGTTGCTTAAAGGTTAAACCAATCCCCCTGAATGCAGACTGATCCCTGCTCATACATCTCACTTAGAAAAGATATGGTTTTATAGCTAAGTACCTGTACGCATCAGCAGCCCAAATAAGATTTCCTCAAGCCAAGTGAATTAAAGGGTTAGAGGAGAGTTTGAAACAGAATTACGTCCAAAAGGCACAAAAAGAGAAACTGAGCCTCAGAAAATAATTTCCAAGGAACTGAAATTCCCTATAAGGTTTTCTTAAGCTGGGTTGCACACATAGCAATGATTATTTGGCTGCTTTCTACTCGGAGCTCTCGATTAAAAATCGTCCCCAGGAGATCTGTTCCTGGGATATATCAATTCGGGGTGTCCTGGCCTCACATGCAGGGGGAATAACACCCTGTTGTGACTAGACTTGGAAGCTTTTCTTTAGGAAGGTAACCAGCAGAGTGTCAAAGTGTGGGGAGGGGGATTCTGAGCACCTAAGCTCATAGGCATGTGTATAATCAGGACAGCCCAGCCCATAAAGACTCCATCACCACAGAGGCAGAATAAGTGCGTGAGAGAAGCAAATCATTCTCTCCCTCCCTCCCTCCCTCCCTCCCTCCCTCTCTCTCTCTCACACACACACACACACACAAACACACACCCCTAAAGGGAGAGAGCCTAGCCTTTGGATTGAATTTGTCTTCTTGCCAGTTTACATAGAGAATCCATTTTGTTGATAAGAGCAAACTACACAATCTGAGAAGAGGTGCCCTTCATGCTCTGGAAATCAGATTTAGAAATGAAAATAATCCAGAAAGCAGAGACCACCAAGGCCAGTGCTGGTGGCAGTGAGGGAGAGCAGCTTGCCACAGAACACCAGCCAGATGGGGCCCAGTGGGAGAAGCTGAAAACTGGCCACCCTGGCACTCAGAGGCTTAATGGAGCATCCAAAGCCTATGCACATCAAGGCAGTGCTTACGCATCTGACAGGAAGAAAGCCTGGTGCTCGTCCATGAACACTGAGCTCAAGGAGAATTCAGACTTTACATGGAGCTTCCCGCCTGCTTCAATCACAAAGGGTCTGCTCAAAACTCAAGATAGCTACCCCTAACACCTGTCTGTCTGTCAATCTAACTCTCACTTTCATTCTTTTTCTTTCTGAAAAGTAATATTCCACCTCCCCAAAAGCTGAATTTAAAGGAAGTATAAGAGAGCCCTTTCATTTTCCAAAGTAATTCCCAGGCTCTACTGAATCCGAGGAAGGCTTATTGACTTGGGGAGCGTTCAGAACCTGGAGCAGCAAAGTGAGAGCCATGTCTTTGAGGAGTGAGCTCAGGAGGCTAAAACAAGAAGCACCAAACACATTCCCCACAGGCTTCCGTTCTTCCAGCTACAGACTTACAAAGAGTGGAGGGAGATGAAGAGGATGGGAAGAGGGTAGCTGTAACCTTTATTTTTTTTTAATTGGGAAGAAAAATGAAATGTAGCATTTGTTATATCCAGGTGATATGTACCTGTCTTCTCTGGACTCCATGTATCTTAAATATTACATAATTACATTTTTTAATTAAATGAAATTCAACCAGGAAAGCCAAATTTTAAGCATTCAAGAGAATAATGAATTGGCCCACCTTTCAAAGGTTTTGTAAATCTCACCCATGTGAGGAATCTCACTTGAAGCAAACAAGATATGTGAAAAATCCAGACTTAACAAAGGACATTGGTCTGGAGTTGTTGATTCACATTACATGGGGCTCTTTCTTTTATGAACGAATCCACCACAGCGTTTTTATAAATATGGAATGCCGTCACTGTGGTTAATACAGGATCTAATTTACAAAACACTCACTTGCTGCATGGCTTTTCAGGAACACAACTACCTTTCAAAGGTCTATCCATAGGTCCTCTTGTGACACCCAATCGGGTTTTCTGTTCTGTGACAGAAAGCATGTTGAAGCTGCACCAGAGGAACCGCCGTCAAGCAAAATGGAGTCGGGTTTGGCCCCAGATGTTGTGTGCCTAGTTGAGCCATCTGTCCTCTCTGTAACTCCATTTTCATGATTATAGAGTGTAAATACTGGTTCCTTGTCACATCTCTTCCAGGGATGCTGTGGAGCTGTGTGGTCCTAGCCAATATTTTTCAGCAAAATGCTGATTGATACAACAAATGAGATTTCTGCATGGGAGCCCAAGTTCCTGAAGCCGGCAGAGCTGTTCTCTATGCAGCTGCAGTACTTTCCACACCATCCCCTGGGGTGACACAGGGAGGCGCTAGCAGCCTGGGTACACCCACTGGAAGCAGAGTGACCCTCACCATGCCGCCCATACAAAAACCTCTCGTAACTACACAACAGCCAAAAAGGAAATGTAACTTGAAGAGCATTTCCCTCTACAAACAACTGATCCTCTGGGACTTTCACTTCAAGCCTCTCAATTGTTCGAAGTAAATGAGGCTCACATTAAAGGCAGCCAGTCACACATCAAGAAATTAAGCCTCCTCTCAGTAGGGGAAAATGGCCGCTCCAGAGCCAGCCTCCCAACTCTCACACACAGGCCTCTTGTACAAATGGCTTCATTTAACCACATCTGAGACACTCGATCCAGCCAAGCTTGGTCTCCCCTAAGCCCTGAAAGCTGAGATACACAAGCAGAGTGGTCAATATCTGAAACTCCAAGCAGCTGTCTCAGATCCACTGCAGCACCATAATTCAAAGACTCCAGCATTGCCAAGAGGTGGCTTCATCCTTTTTTAGCCCTCTAATTCCTAACAAGTAAGCCCCCACAACCCTAGTTTCAGCCTCTGGGCACAGAACACCAAAACCACAGCCAAGACTAGGGCAAGGATAAGGAAAGAGAGGTCTGCAGCTCCTCCCACCTTCTAAGTCCGATCTGATCCACAATCAAAGAAAAACCAGGTAGGGCCATGGGGGCCCAAAACAAGTGGTCCTCCGTCAGATAAGAGGAATTCCAAAGCCTCAGAGTCCTCTATGGAAAATGTCCTGCCTCCAGTCCCCTAGGGAGAGAAATCTCAGGATCATTAGCAAGCACTCTGGCTGAGCTCAACTTTAGTTAAGGTGTATGGGGAGAGAGGTGATCTCTAAGGTAACCAGTTAATTGCCAATGAGGAATGATAATAATAAATTAGCAAATACTAATGTAAACTAACTCAGTTCTGCCGCAGTTGCATGGAGACGACAGAGGAACGGTTTATTCTGGAACACATCTTGCAAGCGGATCCCCACTGGGAAACTACTGCCTCTGCTAGATGTGAATGGGCGAATAAGATACAATGTAGGCAATGGGTGGCCCTAGAATGTCTCCTAGCAGAAGTAGAGCCTTTGATTTTTAAAGAAAACTGGAGTGCGCATATGCCTGAAAAGATGCAGTTTGCAGTTTTCCATTGCTTCCTTCTGCAGCCTGAGGGTTACTTTTGACCCTTAGGGATAAGACTTAGACGGTTCCAAGACGCTGTCATAACAAGAAAAGTAAAATAAAAAATGCTCACTGAACTGTTTGTTGGTTTGTTTTCATTGGAGGCGGTGTCATTTCCTTGCTATCCAAACCAGCCTCATCATATGTATCAATTTCCTAGTGATTTCTGAATCTGACATCTGATAGGTTTGTGGCTGCTCTTCTAGTTCCTTAACGCAGGGTTTCACTCAAATCTCTGCAAATCCCTAACTTTAAAACTCTGTTTTAGGAACCAAAGCATGCTGAGCTGTTTCTTCCTATTTTCCTTCAAAGCCTAACTGATGTTTTAGTTTCATTATTTGCAGTACGATAACATGCATCGAGACTTCCTATAAGATAATCGGAAGCATTCAATTTGGTCTGCCACGTACATCCTTAGTCTGCAAACTCTTCCACTGCTCAGTGCCATAGCAGAGCACACACACCCTTAGGATGTCTCATATTGAAGATGCTACAGTTTGCTAGTGAAAGGTAGAAAAATAGAGAGAATTCAAGATTGAGTTTGAAACCAAAACCAAAATCCCTATGCACATATGACTAGAATTTGGAAAACTTTTGCTCACTATGACTCCCTCAGAGTGTCAGCTCAGAATCATTCAACATTAGAAGACTAAAATCTTAAAATGCCTCACCGAAGAGACTGAATATCTGGGCCATTTGACCTATCCTAAAGGCAGGAAGAGGTCCCACCCAAGTCTCCATTAGCAGTAGAAGAAATGAATTGCATCTTCCTCCAGCAATGATCACAGTCTGAGTGACAAAAGGGTAATGCACAGACGCTGATGTACAAAGGAGTAACACTTTCCAGCATCCAGGGGGTGCCCAGTAGGCACGCCTTCATTTTGTAAGATTGGAAGAGAAAGTATTTGCTATAATAAGGAGACTCAAAAAATGCTGGAATATTTTTAGAAAAATCTTAGCAAACTGGCAAAACTATTATTATTCTCTCCTCCATTCTTTCTTTTTCAATCTCTTTTCCCCTCTTTTCACTCTCCTCCCACCACACATGCATTCACTTATGCATATACTAAATCTATGGACTAAATATACCAGGATGCCAAGAAATGCAAATCTCACCCTTCAATTTAAAATATTAAGAGATAGCTGACATCGCTAATTCTACAAAAATCTTCTGTAAACAGCAAAGACATCTTCCACTTTCCCTCCTCAGATTTGTGTACAACACCACAAAATCCACATAGCTGATTTCCTGACCAACATCAGAAGACTGGTAAATAATGATATGCTATTCTAGGCAAGACAGTCTCTGTGACACTAAAGGCTGAGTTCCAATTCCCCAGACTCGTGCTCCATTCCCTTTACCTACCTACTAACTGCATTTAACATCACATTCCCTTTGGTTTCTAGAGCCAACAATGTTCAGATGTGGCTAGGTTTGCACACTGATGCAAAAGTTACCCTCTTGCAGGCCGCACCAAACCTTAGGAGCTCAACAGTAAGTCTACATACAAATGATAGCAGGGTTGCCAGGGAAGAAGCAGAAGGGGAGCCGAAGTCTACAAAGTAACATGTGGTTAGAAACTCTCTTGTATTGCTTGCAGGGAAATCACTGGGTGATCTTAGCTCCCCAACCAGACTGAACTCTCTGTGGGCAGATGCTGCATCTCATATTTATTTGGGATCCCCATGGTACCTGCCAGGCAGCTGAGCACATTGGATTCTCTAATAATGCTTACTGATATCTAATGCCATGGTGATATGGTATGATGGAGTGCTGCAAGGGAAGAAGTTCTGACTCCTTTATTATGCCACTGTGCGCCTTGTAACTGACTCTGCAGCTAACGAAAGAGTGGGTTTGTCACAAGGTAGCCCAGCAGAGAAACCTAATGTGCAGTGCTTTGGTCCCAGTCTGGAGAGTAATAATGTAACATATGCTCAGAAAAGAAATGTTATCCTGAATTGAATTGACCTGTTTACTTGTCTGTCTCCTTGTAAAATCCCTAGGGTCAAGGATTAAGCATTGTATTTTTGGATCCTGGGCAAGTAGTACAGTGTCTAGCACATTCTAAGTGTGCGACAAATGCTATTGGGGTTAATTAATGAACAAATAAAAGAATGGTTTGATGAAATAATGTAAAGAAAAATGTAAGTGACGTTAAGATTCAATACAGAAATCTCCACTGAATCTCATTCTTATCACATCATAGCACTTACCACTCTGTTATAACTTCTTAATAAATAGTGGTTTCTTGGATGGATTAATTAATTAATAAGAAAATGCAAAGAGAAGGTAGGAAATACATCAGGATATTACTATCCTAGGAACGGAGAATATCCTATTGAACACAATAGTAGCAGGAATCATTCCATACTGCAAATCACCTATTTGTTTGCTTGTCTCCCCTGTTAGAATGTACATTCCTTGAGATGACAGAACATCTTTTTTATTTCTATAACACCAGAGCCTAGAGCAGAAAAAAGTAGACCTTCAATAAGTATTAGCTGAATGTATGAATCAACCATTCTTGCTCTTCTGTAGATTTCACTGTACCTAAGTATTCTCCCTAGTCCTCGTTCAGGGGCTTATGATATGGAAAGAAAAGGAGAAGTGTCATTTTCCCCATGCATAACTTTGTGACAGATGCAGGTTAAAATGGCCTGATTTGTGCTCAGTTGTGAGAGGGTCTCTCCTCTCTGAATGGGTTTGTCAGCTGAACTCACAGGACTGCGTATTAGAAACACACACTTAACCTCACTGTGTCTAGTACACACTGCCTTGGCCCTTGACTAGCCCTAGACACTACATTTCTCTGTGATTTTGTTAAATAAGGAGAGCATGTGGCTTTGTGAGTTGGGGAGAGGATCAGAATTCAGACTTTCAATGGCTTTCCTGAATAATTGAAGCAATATTTTATTTCATTCTGCCTATAGGAGAATCAAAAAGAACACCAAGATCTTCGGTAAACCACGCAGGCACAGTCATATATGTCTCCCGCCCCCTCTAAGTATCTCATAAGCACCAGGGCCCACATTTCTCTAGTGCCTTGAATTGATTACAGAAATAATCACCAAGCCCTCAGATGATTATTCTTTTGTCTATCTCCACAAGCAATAGCAGTCAGCATCTGAACCCACGACCTCACCATCTTTCACCTCCATTGTTTAATGTCCAATATGGATACTCCAATCACACCACTTTGTAGGTGTTATCTTTATAAAACCAACTTAAATTTCCCCTTAGTTACAGTGACTATGGGGTGACACTCGGGTGTGCAGGCCATTATAAATGATTCTGCAATTATTGTCTAGTGAAGAGATCTATGATTCAGGGAACATGTATGTGTCATACCCTTTACATTACACAATGTCATATTATTCCTCGGACCAACCTTGCGTGGTAGATGTGCCCATTTTGTAGATGAGGAAACAGAGACTCAGAGGGATTCCATACCAAGAGGTGTCCTCCAGATTCAAAATCATGCTCTACCTGATTCCACCACATTACACTACCTCTTCCTCTCTGTTGCTGAACTTAGTAGTCCACAAGTAATCCTCCAAAAAGTCTGTGATCTAGTTCCTAGTAGTATACACTGATATCCATAATTATAACTGTGCCTCTGTAGCATGATATTAGATTTTCAATAAATCCTTATTTATAGATTTATAGACCAAAAATATCGGTGCTTTTGTTGCTGGCAGAAGATCATTGGTTTCTCATTAAAAGCATTGCTGTTTGGTCCAATTACTTCTGATGAGAATGATTTTTCAGGAAACTAGGAAAAGCAATTGATTCAAGAAGTCCTAAAACCCTCTGCCCTATGAAATTGATACAAATACTATAAGAACATTTTACATTCATCATAGCCTAGGTATGTCAGGCTGAATTATTTCCGAGGCAGGAAGGTGTCACTGAAACAGCACTTGCCAGAGAGTTTATAGAGCCCTGCCATCTAGTCTCTCCCCTGCTCCCTCCCTCCCTCCCTCTCTCTCTCTCCATCTCCCTCTTCCTCTCCCTCCCTACCCCCCTCCTCTCTCTGTGTGTCTCTCCATGCCCTGCTCCATGAGTCTGAACAACTCCCTTACCATCTCTGGACTCTGTTTCATCTACTGAAGGGCAATCTATCAAGATAACTATTGCAAGGATCAAAGGAGACAATGGTTGTGCAGGTGGTTCAAAAAATGTGAAAGTGCCTTTCAAATACACAGTATTCCTTTCAATAGTGGCCTGGAAGAGGGTATAATGCCTCCCAGTGCATCAAATTTCCAACCAAAGAGGGACTTAAGCAATTCATGGGAAAATGAAACCAACTTAAGAACTGTTACTTATAGCCTTCCACCCACACACCCACCCACCATCATCCATGTTATCACCCTACACCCTGAAATATTTCAAGAGCCAGCAAACATGGACCAAGTGTTAAAAAAATGCTTCCATTTGAAAACATTCATACCTGGTAAAGGGAAACAGAGCTAACTCAAATCATAGTTTATTTCTTAAATGTTCATTATTAGTGACAATTTCCACCTCCTTGTTTGTCAAACATTACCTTAAGAACTACGAAGAAATGGCAAAGTGGCTTTTTAATTTTTTTGTTTGCCTCCCTTAACCAGCCCATCCATATTTTTGGCAGGGCACACATATGGCCAAAGAAAAAGCAAAAAGGGGCTTCAGGAAGCTGACTCACTCTCGCGCTGGGAAATTGGCCCCTGAGCATTCTAGGGTTCACCCATCTTTAACACTACTTGTTGACTCTTCCTCAGCCACTTTAACTGGAATGCTGGAATCACTGGCTGGCAAACATACTGCATTTGCAACAGGTGGAGCAAGTTCATATTATGCCAGAACACCATAGAGAGATTTCAAAGGCACAACCCGTTGAGCTCTCACTCCCAACATCCACCCTACAAGGCCAAATATGTTGGGTTACCCTTTGCCCCAAGAGACCCTGGTAGCAAACCCTGACTACAGAAATGGGCTTAGGCAGAGAAGTTCTCCCCACCCCTGCCAGGGAGTTCTCCAGCCTAGAGGCCTAAGCGGTGGGTGGGGGGAGCAGCATGGGAAAGAGATCTGGGAGGACCTGACAGAGCCTCTTAGCTGCACTCACCTCAGGCAGAGGCACACCATTGATGATCAAGTCTGGCTGCTGGGGGCCCTGGCTGTTGAAAGAGTGATGATAGATGTGGTTGGCACTGGTATTGCGGGTATTCTGGTTCTCCACATTCAGGAAAGTGCTCTCTGAGCGGCGGCAGCCCAGGGGCAGTGTCTGCTGGTGGTAGTCGAAATAGTTGAGGGAGGAGGTCAGGGAGGAGCAACTGACAACGTTCATCTTGTCTGTCTCCTCCACATCCCGGGGTACTAGACGGATGTCATTTTTACTGATTTTCTTCTTCTTGCTTGATTTCTTTTGATGCCCATAGGAATACTCAGCGATTCTGTGTGACAAAAAAAAAAAAAAGGCAACATGTATTGCTAATGCCCTCCTAAACCATGCATTGATTAATAAATATTAAGCACCCCAGAGGGCTGCACCCCATCTCTGCTCCACCTTCTTATTCTGGTGCATTACATCATCGGGTTTCTCCCTGTGCTTTTTACATGTGAACACAAGCTAAGGGCCAGACAGTTTTAATATTAAACACACAAACCTCCCATTCCTTCATCCTCCCAAAAAAATGTTTCTATACTTTGATTGTGGAATTTCTCATCGTGAGTGGCTATTTAGCAAAGGTGGGGAGGACAGGGAAAGTTGAGCCTATGGGAGAGAATGCATGAAAATGCTCAAATCTGGAGCTCCTCTGGAACCCAAAGGAACCCCTGGGTGAAATAAGAAGCAAGTATTAATTTAACAGAAGAGGAGATAGAAGGAATTAAAAAATAACCTCCTTTCCAGTTCCTCCAGGCACTCTCAGTCAGGTTCCTCTTTGACTGACCTGATGAGTTTTACACTGGGGTAGGAGATCAAACCCCATCCTTTGACATACACTCAGCTTCTCTCTTCCACACCCACCTGCCCCCTGCCCTAGTCCTACTCCCTTCTACTCGACACCCTACCCTCTCCTCTCCTGGAGAAATAGGATAGCCAAACCCATTTGAATGAGGGGAAGTGCTTTTTACCTCTTTCCCCTTAGGCTCACTTTCTCCTCTGCCTTATTGTCTTGCTCCTTGCTAATGGGAGAAACCGAGATGCAATGCAGACACTTGCTATTTTGTCCTTTTATAAAACAGCGGAGGAGACAAGTGATGGTTAAACAATTACTGCAAAGGAATTTAAAGGTTAGTGCATTTCAGCATCCTTCTCCATTCAGGTGTACCTACAAGCAGCTGTGCTGCAACTGGAACATAAAGAGCTCAATTTAATTAACACTGACACAGTGCACCAAAGACATCAACCATTAAGAGACTTGTCAAAAGAAATACATTAAAACTTAGCCAGATTCTCAAAGTCATTTATTACTTTGCATATAATGATTCACCTTATTGTTTGAAAATTCAATTTCTGGGCAATAAGCCCCAAAACAATAAGGTTAATAAATAATACAGGTTGATCTTTACAAGGGAAAGACTATGCCTGTATTCTTGCTCAACAAAGCTAATTGTCTGAATATAAAAAGAGAGCCCAATTCAGCAGCAATTGCAGATCACCTCGCAAGTCTCATAAATGAATGCAGTTGAGGAAGGGGCTCAGGAGGGGCTGAGAAAAGGAAACCTCTTGTCTAATATATGGGAAGACAGGCTTTTGAACTTTAGGTTTCTAAAACGTCTAGGTGTACAGCGAGATTGCATATTTCCAGAGGCAAATTCTTACTCTGTCCCGGGGATGTTCCTAGGGCTGAGCAGTTACATTCCCCTCGCCCTTTCCCTCTATGTTCAGGCAGACTTGCAGTGAAGCCAAGCTGATGATACTGGAGTTTGAGAGCAGATAAAATCCCAAAGACCCCAGGACTAGGATTTATTTTCTTCTCTAATCTGTTTACAGAATCAATGGGAAGATTTAATGATTTTGTTTACCCATGATGGGTAAGTTTGGCAATGCCCCGTCCAATTACTTGGCTGAGGCATTCACTGAGAAGCCCTTTCTGTATTGACCAATTATTTAATTAAACTGTACTGCATGAATCCCAAACCATCATAGGGAACAGAGCTCTTTACAAAACATACACGTGAGTGAAGTTGGAGAGCACTGAAATTATCTTTTTTCTTTTTTAATTTCAAATGCTCTCTTCCCTGTTTAATGATCTCCCTGGCAAGCTCTCAGAAAGAGCTCTCACTTCTAGTCATACATCACCAAGAAGTGGCAAAGCCTTCACTATCTTTATTTCAAGATGATTTCTTTTTCATCAAGAAAAGGGTCTTATACATTTACTTTACACTAAGGAAATGGCTTAAAAAGAGTCCACTCTATCATTATCTCCATATAAATAAAATTTTACAGACCCTGCATTTTTCTCCTATAAAAATCGCCACTGGCAGTCACAGGTTTCAAAGGTAAGAGAAATATTAATTTCCATTTCTCCCATCTGAAATGAATCAGAGCTGAAGGAAAGTCACGGCCATTTCACTAGTAACAGGATTAAAGCATTTATGAGGCATTGCAGCTGCTCTTTTATGGCACCTGATTGATATTCATGTGTGGTTAGCATTTGTCTACTAACTTGTGTAACGCAGAGAATAGTAAAAGGGAAACAATAATTGCATGGCTGTTACATATTCAGGGGGCTCTGATTCACAGAAGTGTGCATTTCAGATGGTGTCAAATACAAATTGGACCTACAGGAACATATTTTGACTGATCAACATGCAAGCACAGATGGCACAAAAGACACACTGGATGTGTAGGTGTGTTGAAAGCACACACACACCTTGGTCGCAAACAGCAGCATCATTCAATTTCAGCAAACTAAAGAAACAACTTTTTTTTTCAACCGTTTCGATGAGACACTGCTAGAAAAAATTACATGTATTATCCTAAATTGGACTCCAGAAATACTTAGACTTATTTGTTCTGTCCAATTGTAAGAAAAGGCTTCAACGAGACCCTCTAATGTGTTTATCAGGAAATCTTTTTTAAAAAAAATACTACTTGTCATTTCAGTTTCTGCGTTTCTATTCTCATCCCCCCCACACGCACACACACCCTACATATGCTTCAAGAGAAGCTGTAACACAATAGCCCATAGTGACATCCACTGGTAGGGACCAGATCTTAATGCCACAGCTGAATCCCACATTACAGAAAAACACCATCAGCTCCAGAAGATTGCTATTTTTACTGCAACATCTGGAAGTGAAGTCCTATCCCTCATTGGGATGTTTGGTCTCTACCCCACCAACCAACCAGATATGTGAAAACGTGAATGACTGGTAGAATTTCACCTTACATAGCCAGATGTTTGAGGAATGGATACAAAACAAGCCAAGAAAACACTTTTAAAAAACACTAGTCACCTGCTTTCCCACACATTCCTGTTTTCTCTTCCCTCAAATGTTTCCTACCTTAGACACCTACTCACAGGATCTCTTCAGTTTATCCCTACAACAGGACCGGACAAGTACCAGCACTACCTCTCTTTTCAGTATCTGTCCCCAAAACACTGTGCCCCTGAAATCAAGTTGTGGGACTTGGTGTTGGTGGTTCTGCTGAAAATTGACTCTCTCTCTCTCATTTTTTTCCTGCCATAACTTCATGGAGACAGCTGTGCAAATTTTAAAATGATAATTGCTTTCCTGCTCATCATCATTATGTGACAGAATCCACCACTCAAACAGTAAATGATTGTCTTCCAGCAAATTGTCAGATCAAAAGAATTGATCAACTTGGACTACCACAAACTTTCCCCCCTCCAAAAAGAAGCTATGTACACAGCATGCATTTAAGTAAGAAACAAAAGCACTGGGATTTTCACACAGAGACACAGATACACTCTATTCATCCAAGACAAAGGAAAGAAAAAAAGTTGGCTCTACCTGCAGTTGTAGGTCCGGATCTCTTTGTTGTCTCGCTTGCATTTGATTGCCACGAAGATCATAGTGACAAAGAGGATGCCCGCAATGGAGCCCAGGGCGATAATGAAAATCAGGGACAAGTTCACCGAGCCCATTGACTCTTGGGCATCAAGAGCAGGGGACAGGTAGATTAGGACTAGTGCAGAGGCGGAGAGAGATGTCTTACCATGGTCGCGGGCCACGACAATAAGCTCATAAGAAGCCTTTGAGCTCTCGCCAAAGGTGCGAGTGGTTCTGACTTCGCCATTGACCTGATCTATTTCAAAGAAGCCGCGGTCGCCCTCGGTCATGTCGTAGGTGACCCGGCCGTTCTCACCCTCATCGTAGTCGTCTGCTTTGACGACGGTCACCAGATAGCCTATGCCAGAGTTGCGGGGGATGTAGACCTCGGCAGTGCCGTTGATCAAGGGTGGGGCCGTGATGACCGGAGTATTATCGTTGACGTCTAGGATGATGACCCGAACCGTGGCATTGCTCTGCAGCGAAGGCAGGCCGCCATCCTTGGCCAGGACCTTGAATTCGAATGCCTTGGTCTGCTCGTGGTTGAACGATCGAAGTGCATAGATGTCGCCCGAGTTGGGGTTGATGGAGACATACGTGAAGACAGGCATGTCCCGCACCTGCGAAGGCACAATCTGGTAGGAGACACTGCCATTGAGACCCAGGTCGGGGTCTCGGGCTGACACGGAAAGCAGGTAGGCGCCAGGTGTGTTGTTCTCCTGCACAATGACCTGGTAGTAAGGCTTGGAAAAGTGCGGGTGGTTGTCGTTTTCGTCGGTTATGCGAACTGTAAAGGACTTGGCACTCTGCAGCATTGGCACACCGCTGTCGCGCGCCTGGATCGTTAGGTTGTACTGGTCATGCTGCTCGCGGTCCAGCCGTCCGTCCACCAGGATAGTGGAGAAGCTCTCATACTCCTGCAGTCGAAAGGGCACGTTGCCCAGCAAACGGCACTGCACGCGCCCATTGAGGCCTGAGTCTCGATCAGACACCCGCACCAGAGCAATCACGTAGCCCGGGGGGGCGCTCTCGCTTACCTCCACCAGCTCGCTGTTAACTGACAGCAGGTTGATGACCGGCGGGTTGTCATTGGTGTCGAGAACGCTGACGGTCACCTTGCAGTGTGCGGGGATGGAGTTGGGCCCCAGGTCCTTGGCCTGCACGTCCAGTTCGTACACGTGGCCCTCTTCATAATCTAGAGCACCGGTGACTGTGACCAGGCCGCTGTGTGGGTCAATCTGGAAGAGCTCGCGCGTACGGTCGTTGACATAGCCGTAGAAGGAGTAGACCACCTGGCCATTGGTGCCCTCGTCTGGGTCGCTGGCATTGAGGCGGATGACTGGTGTATTGGGTGGTGAGTTTTCTGGCACGCTCACTGCATAGGTGGACTCGCCAAACACCGGGTTGTTGTCATTGGAATCGGTCACCTTGATGCTGAGGCCAACAGTGCCCAGATGCGGTGGGTCGCCGCCGTCGAGTGCGGTGATTCGAAAGCTGTAGTGCGACTGTGTCTCGCGATCCAGACTCTTCTCCACCACAAGTTCCGCAAAGCGTGAGCCATCGCCGCGCGTCTTGATCTCGAGGCCAAACAGCTCGTTAGGGGTTAGCTCATATGTCTGCACGCCAAAGCTGCCCGAGTCGGGGTCATAGGCGCTGTCCAGCGGGATGCGCGTGCCAGGACTAGCTGCCTCTGAGATCTCCAGCTCGATCTGGGCCGCTGGGAAGCTGGGCGCGTTGTCGTTCAGGTCCTTGATCTCCACCTTAATCACGCATATCTCCATTGAGCTAGACATGACCTCGAGCGAGATGATGCACTTGGGGCTCTGGCGGCACAGGAGGTCGCGGTCGATCTTCTGCTTGGTGACAAGCAGGCCCGAACTGGGGTTAATGTCCACCAGGTGCGGAGCTGAATTGGACACCACACGGAAGGCAGAGGCCTGCCGTGGATCCAGAGCAAAGCCCGCCTCGCGTGCGTCCTTGGCCACGTTGGCGATCACCGTCCCGGCGCGCTGCTCCTCTTCTACCGAGTACTTGAGGTTAATGAGGGCGGCTGCCTGCGTCCACAGTACGGCCAAGAGCAGCAGCACCGGCAGCAGGAGCGACTCCATGGCTGCGCGGGGCTCTGCCTGGCCTCGCCTCTCCACAGCCCTCCGAGGCCGACGCCGCCGGCGCTCCAGCTTTCCGCTGACTCGGGCCGCCTGTTGCGCGCGCCCCGGGGCCCCGGAGGCCTCGGGAGGAGTCCCGCCCAGGGCGGCCCGGCGGCGCGGGGGGGATACCCGCGCCCTCCAATGCTGAGGTTGCAGCAAGACTCGGAGGGGGTTGGCGGGGGGCCCGGGGGCTCCGGGGGGCCAAGGGAGCGCCACGCGGCCCCGAGCCCCCTCCCTCCAGCCCGGCTATTCAGTTTTCCCCCTTCAAAGTTAGCCGGGCGCGACTGGCCGCAGCGGCGCAGGGCTGCGGATTCGAAGCCGTCTGAGCTGCCTAATCGACGGAAGGCTGAGTCTGGACCGCACTTGGGGTGAAGACCAGGAGGGCCGTGGGGGTGCAGCCTCTCAGGCACTACCCAGCCCGCCGCCGCGCACCGGCACTGGGGCTCGGGAACGCGTTGTCTGTGCACCTGGCATGCGCAAAGACCTCCCCCCAGCTCTTCTGGCTCACTGCGGAGAGAGAACCTGCCTGGAACGCGCCCTCTGAGGTCCGGGGGGGCCACGCTGGCCTTTTCAAGGTCTGTTGGGGAGAAAAAATGATCAAAGGTGGGACTTTGAGTTGCTGTCAAGCGCCTCAGGCGCCTGGGTATCCAGCTGAGCCGGATGGCGGTCCAGGGGCCAGCAGAAGGGGGAGGGGAGAAAGGGAGGCTGCTGTGACGAGAGCGTGCTCCCTCCCGCCGTGGTTGGCTTCAGAAGGGTTGGGGGGGCGCGTCTGTCCAGGATGGGAGGTGGGCGCGGAGTCCCCTCCACAGAGCAGCTGTACTGCGGACGTTTGCGTCTTGGAAATCAAAGTTACCAACGCAGCCCGAGCCTCCACGTCAAGTTTGTGAAAACCGGGCGATGGCGATTTATCAACGTCCAGTCTTTCCAATGGCCCGGGGTGGGGGGCGGGGAATGGGGAAGAGGGGAGGGAAAGAGACAACAGTACCGGCCAGGAGAGGCGGGGCCGCTGCCGCGGGTACCCGGGGCTTCACCTCCTCCCTTGGTCTAGGCTGGGGTGTCTCTCTGAGGGCCGCCGCTGTCGCCGCTGCCGCCGCCGCCGCCGCTGTGGGAAGAAATCCTCCTAGCTCAGTCGAATGTCGCTAAGGTCCGCCTCAGCAGCTGCCACGGTCGACGGTTATGTCGCCGCCAAAGTTTACTTGCGGGAGCGTCTTGATTCCATCCTCCCAGAGAGGCGCTGGCCGCGCTGCGTTTGGGCTCCCTGCCTCCCGGACGCTCTCGCGCTTGGGAGGTCTGTCTTGCTCGCTTTCTGTCAGGCTGTGTGTGAATGTGTGAGAGAGGAAGAGTGTGTGGTGAGGGGAGTGTGAGTGTGGAATGTGAGCGAGCAGGGGTGGGAGGTTTCGGATCTCCGATGAATGCACTCAGCCGGAATGCCGCCGAGCGCAACGCGCCAAGGGCCTGCGCCAGGCTAGGGACGCGAGTGACACTGCCCTCTGGGCAAGTCAGACATGGTGTGCTGGAGCTGTGCTGCCATCCGCGCCGCTGGTCCGTCTCTCCCTGCGCCCGCCACCGCCGCTACTGCTGCTGCTGCTCCTCCCGATGCCGCAAACTACTGGCGGTGGAGTCTGGAGAGAGCTAGAGAGAGCCCGAGCTGCCGAGCCGGGCTACGCCAGGCGCTGGCCAATCAGCGCGCCGCCCAGCGGGCTCTGGGCTTGGGGCGGAGCCAAGGCGCGAGGGGGGCGGGGCTGGGCGGGGCCAGCCGGAAACTTACACACGGGCGGGACCGAGTGGTACCCCGGCCGGAGGAGCCTGGGCGGCAGTCTGAGGAGGCCTGGCGGGCAGGGCAGGCGGGGGCAAGAGGACTGGGTGGAGTGGGGAGGGGGGTGTGCTGGCGATGCTGCTGAGCATCCCGGGGAACTGCGCGCCTGTCACTGTTTGTAGACTGCAGAAAATATGAGAATTTGATTTTCTCGGTGTGTTCATCGCACTCATATATGCTCATATCTCGAATATAATATTCATACTTATATTCTTTATGTCTCTTCCCCCCCCTCCCTCTTTGTCTCTTCACCGTGGGTTTTGTCTGTCTGCCTCTCTGCCTTCCTTTCCTCTCCTTCTCGGGTATTGGAGGAAAAAGAAAAGGAGAAAGCGCCCCCGAGGTGGTCATTCGTCCGGCCCTTGGCCGGTGAGTCTTCACCTCAGCTGAGAACCGCGGCAGCCATCCTACCGGACCGTCACCTCCATCCGTCTTTCCCCGGCGAACACAGCACTTATTTTCCTAGAGAAGGGCCCTTGGCCCGGTTCGGTTCGCTCTTGTCCGTTGCTTGTTAATCAAATGGGGTCTGTGTCGCAGGGATTGAACTGCGGAGAAGGCTGGACAAATTTTGTCGCCCCTCACCCCACCCTGTTGGAGAATTTAGCTCCCTATAAATAAACTGTTCGCTAGAGAAGAGCGGGTAGAGCGGACGCCGCCGTGCCGCGCAGTGCCGGGAGAGCCCCCAGCCCTGCGGGAGCTGCAAAGCGGCCTCGCAGTCCCCGTAGGTGGCGGGCAGCTGGAGCCGGCGCCGGTGTGCTGGGCACCCTAGCCTTTCCGCCGGGTCTCAGTCTCAGGGGACTGCCAGCTCCTCTCAGACGGCGGTGGCGACAGCTGAGGCCTGTGCCAGTACTGGGAAGCGGGAGGCCCGCGCGGCTGGGGCTGACATCAAACTCGGCTTGCCTTCCGGACTAAGGCGCCCTGAGGACGGGGGGGGGGGGGCCCCCCCCNGGCTCTTAATTAAGGTCACTAGCAGGAAGGATCAAAAACACCCCGCTGAACAAGTTGGGGTCTTTTTTCATCATAGATTCGGGGTGGCGGGGACCGGCTCCTGAATTCACAATACTTGGAAGAGTAAACCTACCTTCTGAGTGAGTCGTCTCGGATATTTGGGAATCTCGGGTGAGCAAACTCTTAATTAGCCCCGGCGACACTGGCCCAAGCTTGTGGGCCTAAAATGAGACTCACTTTTGCCCTTTAAAAACGTTAAACAAGAAAAGGGGAAATGGCTTTGGAACATAATATGTTTTCTCAAAAAATGCCATCTTCTTGCAGAAAGCAACCCAGCTTCTTTTAAAAAATATTTCTCCTTCCAAGAGGAGCTAGTTTAGCAGCCTTTACCTTGGTGGCGGGAAGGAGAAGACAGCTTCCTCCTACAAAAAGGAATTATTTCAGGAGCGACATTACAACTCCCTGAACGGGCATCTGAAACCAAGGGGAGGGCTCCGGCAACCTGATCGCTTTAGGCGTGGGGATCCTTTCACTCTTTCGCATTAGGATGCAATTCAGCCCAAAACAGAAGGGAGAAAATCCGAGCATCTTCATTGAGTATCATTTAATTTTGATCATTTAGATGGGTGAACAGCAGAGTTATAGCTCAAGGGAACCCAGGGCCCTCCCGGTTTTCTGCAGACCCGGTTGTAAAAATGGGCAAGTAGTAGAGGAGAGTGACAACATGGCAGGCAGCGTGGGCGCATCTCAGAGCTCCGCAAAGAGAAGGGCTTCGTTTGATTTATCAGTTATTTACCTTTGATGTCAGCGAGTGGAGTGGGAATGAAGTGCATCTTAGTATAATTAAAAAGCTCTAAAAAGGCATTTGAAATGGGTTTGCTATCTGATCACGGGATATGAGTTCGGCGTTTGGCAGCTTTCTAAAATATTGCTTGGACTATTTAAACAGAACAATTAGCATCATGCTAAAATGTTTGCATCTATGCTTAGAAGCTTTTAGCTGTAAACCTTAAGGCGATCTGTTCCCCTTTAAGTTAAAAAAGGATGATGCTGCTTCCTTGTGGCGAAGGCTGTCAGGAACCCTCTGATCAATAAAAGTAAACTGGCGCCTCCACGGCTTGATTGAGCGGGAGCAAAGAGTCTGAGAAGTCGTCTCAGCCATTAACAATCCCCTAGGTAACGAGAAATGGAAGAATTACTCAGGTAAAATGATTAACATTGCCGTGGCATCTGTAAAGATGCACACAACAAGATAAGAAGGCTGCGGACCTCTTACCTTGGGGAGTGCTAATAGAATGTCTATATTCTGCTGTCTTTTAAAGATAAATAGGAGAATTCAATTCACGTACAATGTCATTACCTTTGTAATTGCAATCACATTGAAAGACATGTTCTGCATTTGCAAAGACAAACGTGCTGTTCGCTAAGATGGCATCGGGTTCCCTGCTTCCAGCTTACTGTTCACACTTCAGGCGCCCCTCCTTTCCAAGAAGAGCACCCCAAGTACTTCTAGCTATACCAAACCACTTTTATGGAAGCCAGGCTCTGAGGGAGGCAGAGAGTGTGCCTTTGCTTTCCTTCTTTCACATCACCTCCAAGCTCAAAGTGATAGTTACACCTCCCCTCCAAAAATTAGCTCTTCCATCCTCCCAGTCTACAGATAATCTTAACACCCTTTGCTCCCAGAATTTTTCCTCCTAATTGGCACACTTGATCATTTTACAACAATGCTGTTGACTAACTGCGTGGCGGAAAACACCTTCATGATCAGGAATTTATTAATTGACTTAATAAAACTGTCGGGGTAGGGGGAACGTTCTGGGCGAGGATAATAATAAAAACGAAGTTCTCTCAGTCTTCGCTTCACTTCAATTCTGAAGGGAGCCCCGCCTCCTCAGCCTCTTTAGAGACACAAGAGGGACATCTAGTGACCATCCTCAGTATTTTTGACCCAACTTTTGCTGAGAAACACTGGGCCCTGGATACCAACTTTACAGGGCTGTGCAGCCTGGGCCAAGGTAGCGCCTTGGTCACTGAGGCCAGAGTCAAAATTAGTAAGATTTTTTTTTATCTTTAAAATTTCAGCCACACCACTGAAACAATGCGGAATGGCAATGTAAGGAGACCAAAATGGGGATATCCTTACATTTAAATTGAGCCAGTGTGTGAGGATAATTCTTGTTGTCCTGATATTAATAAGGGTAAGGGTAAAGGTTTTGTTCAAAAAGGTAAAAAATTATGGTAAGAACTAAGGTACCAAGATATGAAGACTGTAGCACTGACAAGTTTAAGGGAGCTTTCTGAGATATGATTTTAAAATGTTTGCTTCAAGCTCCAAAGAGATTAGCCTTCAAATAATTCCATTTTCTCTGTCTCCCCCAACCCCCTCATCCCATCCCTCTGCTTTTGCTGCAAAAATATGGGTTATCTTCTAGCTTGGCTTTTGTTGCATCTCATGGGCATCCCATTCTATCCAACCAATTTGACCAACTGCCTGATGAAGTTCTCTTAGGAAGAAAAGCTTTATTAAAAAATAATAACCAAAGTAAAGCTTTTTCCAGCCTGCATATCTGGTCTCCTTACTTAGGTTACAATGCCTAGAGAAAATCAAAAATGAAAATGGACAGAACAGCACAAAACTGGAAAGTGTCATTATTAAAGTTGTCATCTTATTTAATCTTTACAATATCCCTGGGAGGTAAAGAGACTTTGCAGATGTGGAAGCAGAGTTACAGAGCAGTTCAATGATTTGCCAAGATGACCTCACTACACAAAACTTAACCACTTCCCTTGTGAAATCAACAAATGCTGGCTGTGTGCCCAGCATTGTGTTAGGGACTGAGAATTTTTTTTAAATGGTCCTTGCCTTGTAAAGTTTTAAATTCAGTTGATTAATTTAATAACAGCATACAATTCTATGTATTATGGATTTTCTAGAAGAGGAACTAGAATGAGGTATATCATGTTGATGGCTTCCTAAAAAATTCTGTTCCCTTCTGCTCAAAGTGATTGCCCAATTTCTAGTTAGTCTCCCCACCCTGCTAAACACACACACACACACACACACACACACACACACACACACACACTGTCCCAGGCATCACAAAGAAAGGCATTAAAGGCAGCAGCCCAGGATGTAGACATGCTGGGCATGAGTGGGGTGCAATTTCCGCCATCCTGGATGCTGTTTCTGACCCTTCCAAAATAGCAGGAAAACTAGGGAAGGGGGCCAAGAAAAGTTTTTGAGGTCTCTTGCACTTTTTCTTCCCTCTTCCTCCCAAGCCCAACCCCCATTCACACCCTGTGACAGACAATAACAGGGACATCCTGGGAGCTATAGCACAAAAACAAAGAGAAAGTACTCCTTAAGTGCTAAAATTGTTCATGACGGCCCTGTCGCCTGCCTTTTCCAAGAAACACAAGAGACATGGGAAACAGTGGTAAGAAAGGGACAGAAAGCTATTAATCACTCCAAGTCTTCCCATTTTGACAAAGCCAGCATCCCTGAACAAATTATGCCCAAGCCCCCTCCATGCTTATCACCTCTCTTTAGAAATGGCACTTCCCACAGGGCCAAACCCCTGCTGCTGCAAAACTCATAACTGTCCCTAAATAAACATGCATCATGGGGACCATTTAATTAGCAAAGGCTAAATCAGCAGATACATTTCAATAAATGACACCACTCTCTAACACCTTCTGTACTACCCTACAGTGACTACCTGTGATGTTTTGACAGCACCATTTGGGCTCGCAGCATTATTGCCTCAACCTTTTCATGTGAAGTCTCTCCAAGTGGATCCCAAACACTATCTTCTTAGGTGCAAACTCATACCAACTGTTATTGTTCCTCACCACTACCTTTGAAAACAGAAAGCTCTCCCTTCAAAGGCACTCTGATCAGATCGTGCCCAGCCTTCCCACTGCTGCCTCTCTCATCCCAAGGAGTTGGGTAAAAGTGATATTCCACACATACCCCTAGAGTAAATGCCTTCTTGACAACTTGGGAAGAAAAACTATCACCGAATAAGGGACCTTAAAAACCAATTGAAGTATGAACTGAATGCTAAAAGAGAGAGAGAGAGAGGGAGAGAATTGGAAATATACAGATTAGAGATGCCCTCGTTTAGGGCAAGCCAAATTTTTTGCACCGCTACCCTCAAACTCTAGCTGTGACCTAGCAGGTAGATCCTAGGAAGCCCTGTACCATGTGTAACTCCCTCAGTTTAGAGCTCCAGACAGGTACTTGGCTTTTGACTCTCAGCCTAGACTTCTTTCACATTCTCTTCTGCTACTTCTGGAGTGTTTGAAGCAAAAAAGGCAGAAAAAGAGGCATGAATATCACTGGAAGGAATGACTGAGGGTGCTGAAAGACCTCTGACCAAAATATCAGCCCTACCGGATAGGTCCTGAAGATCAGCTTTCCAAATTAAAAAAAAAACTATCTGATCTTACTGGAGGCTGAGTTCTTTTTGGAGATGTCCACAGGACAGAAAATAAACCAGATCTTTCAAGACTTAGAGATATATGGTGATGGAACTGGAGGGAGGTTATGAACTCCATGCTATAACACCCTTCTGCATTTAAGTTCAACTAGACAATAATAGCCAAAGAACTGGTAAGAGGAAGAATACAAAAGTCAATCTGATGACCCAACTTCCTGGGCTTCTGTAGGTATCTTGGGCCAAAGATGATCTCAGCGAGGACACCAGACCTGTTGCCTACTCTTTAGTTCTAAGTGACCAGGCTAGGCCTAAATTTACTCTTGGTTCCTCTAAAGCTTCTCTCATAACTCAGGAGAGGCCTTGTGTAGCTCCCTGGGAGTTCCAGCTGCTCCACTGACTGATTTTTCACTGAACTAGGAAAGTTACTAGTTGGTTAATGTCAACTTAAAAAAGAGACAAAACTAATAAACATGAAGAACTGCCAGTTTGACAGATGCAGTTACATTACCTGGGCTAGCAATGTAAGAACCATAGGCATGTCACGTATGCCACTAACAGCACAATGCATAGTATTTGTTCAGGTTGACAGGCCCTGGGGCAGTGGAGAGTAAACTGAAAGAGGGAGATCCCAGAAGGAGGCAAGGAGAGCACCACAAAGGGGACAGATAGAGCAGAAGTGACAGAAAAATCATTTTAGCAGCAGAAAAGTTATGCACCTTTTTTGAATGAGAAGAAAACAATGGCTTGCCAGCTGGGAAAGCATCCTGATTTGGGGTCCAACAGTTTGCATATTAATGCACTGGACATAGGGAGGGAAAGCATATTAATTTGTGTCTGTTGCCTGCAGCTGAGGCCAGAACAGCCATAGAGAACCAATGACCTTTCTCCCAAAAGCTGGGAATTAGGAAGAGTAGGAAAAGAGTGTCCTGTATCACAGGAGACACCAGCTGGGCTGAATTTTGCTGGTCTCTGTCAGCAAAGATCACAAAATGCAGTGACAACAGTACCAGGCAATATCTACTTGGGGGTAACAGCCTAGGCAGCAGTGATCAAATTAAGTCTTGTGCCTAATGATGGGTTGGTAAGAGAACTAACAGTCTTAGAGAGGAGCAGGCCCAGCTTGAGGCCCATGTAGCTCTGTGTGTTCTCTGCCTGGGAAAAGGTGGAACTTGAGAAAGCCTTGCTATCTGGCTGCGCAGTTTCATTTGGGGGAACAGGCAATCAGTTCTGGAAGGCTGACCGAAAAGAGTAGACAGGATGATAGCTCAAAATGACATCCATCAATGACTTCGTTGCAGCCCCAGCCAAACAATCAAAAGCAAATAGTCAGCTTCTGAAATCAATGCTTTGTGAGATGATGAGCCAGCCAGTGGAGTTCACATGAGGGTGGGGTGGGAAGGAGGTTGGGGAGGGAGGGTAGAAAAATTCTCTTTTTCAAGCCACCCACCAAAGCAAGCAGCTGTATTTCCTTGAAACAGCAGATTTGGTTCCTAGCAAAATCAGAACTGTGGTCTCCTAGCAAAGCAAAACAAAGGAGCAGGGGACAAGACACTTTTGAAAACAGGAAGGCGTTTTGGCAACAATCACAGGAGGGCTGGTAAGCCATTGTGCTCTTGGGATCCATCTGCTGAGTTCCAGAACATCCTCCCCACACTCCACCCCCATCCAGCTCTCAGATTGCATGCTCAGGGTCAAGAGCAGGGTCATTCAGAAAGAAAAGGTGAAGTGAAAAAGACAGACTCAGCCCAAAGATGAGAAATAAGAAAAACTGGGCCTTATTTCTTCCAACCATGGAGGATGTGGTGGGAGAGACAGGAAAGCCCTTCTGATGCTGGATGCCATTTCAGAACAGCAAGAGTGGGCTTAATTAAATTAATGGAAATATATTTAAAATTAAAATTGGTAACCAACTTCTAATCAGCCTAGCAGTTGCTGCTATGAGAGACCATTGAGAGAAGCATAGTGACTGCATCTTTAAGGACCTGAATAATTTTATAGCTATTAATAATTTTGTTAGTCATGCAATATAAGTGAACACTAGCAAGGTAATCAGATTGCACGTTCCATAGCAGAGATCAGGGCTATCTGGGGAAAACAATTAAATAGTCTTTCTTCATTGTCAATGTATATGAAGACATCTTCTACAGACCCTTCTTCCCAATGTAAAGAGAATAGAAAGTTATATATATATATACTTTTTTTTTAATAGAGCACCGTACTTGATCTCATGGTCTGTGAAACCACCAGATTAAAACCCCAGCAAAGAGTCAGAAGAGAATTCATAACCCTGAATTTTACATCTTGTACATTATAGGATACTCACACATGGGCCTCCCTTCCTTTGTAACTCAGGGCTCTGAATATTACTTAGTAGACCATTAACCTGCTCCAATATAGCATTAGATTTTTCTAGCCAAGGAGAGTAAAATAAAGATGCTTAATTTAGTTCCTTTTTCCATTAGAAATAAACAGCTGTCACAGATCCAGAACAGCAGGGTTCATGAACAGCTTTGGAACATGGAGATCAATGAAATCTGATCCTCTCTTGAGAAAAAGAGATCTACATAGAATTTAACCAAAGATTTCCTACCAGAGGCAGTTCCTGGTCATCAGGAAGCCTTTGAAGACCCTCCCATATTTCCTGTTCAGTCTTGTTTGATCTCCAGTGAACATTATAATTATCATAAAGCAGTTTTATAAATGTAAATTACTACATAGACGCAAAATAACTCTGTCCAGTCTAGGCAACTAATTTCTGATTTCTGGAACTTCCAATAGATGGGTCTAAAAGAGATGGCAGACATAACAAGATAATTCAACCTCTGAAGCAAATTTAATTGTAAGGATGATGGTTATGATGATGACTTTCTATTTCTTCCTTGCTCCTTCAGTTTCTCATCCCAGTAACTAATATTTGCACATGAAAGGATTTTGTTTTAATACACACTTATATAATACAGATTTCTTACCAATTATAATTAAAAATGAACTTAACTTCAGTTTATTTTTTATCCCCATTTAAGCCATCACCATCAGGAAATATTAATGGATCTAAGAACCTACACTTGATGTTTAAGACTGAGACTAAATAGCACTGTAAGATGTGAATTTTGCCCTCCAAGTGTTTACAGTCTAGTTGTGGGTACTATAAAAGGAGAACTACAAATACAAGGAAGCACTTATCAGGTATCAGAGAAGTAGTGCTCATCATTGATATAGATGAAGTGCAAAGGATGACTGAGAACCTAGAAGCTGTGGGAAAGTCTTGCAAGTGAGAGAAAGAGTGTTTGTATAGGCACATAAGCTGCAGTAACTTCATTGCTTTAGGAAAACAATGAAGAGTATTTTGGCTCAAGGATTTATTCTACAAACACCACTGAAGTGATGTGGTGCAGTTTTTAATGGCACAAGCTCTGACCCTAAATAGATCTGGGTTCAAGTCCTGATTTTACCATTACCCTCATTGAGTGAACGTGGACAAATTAATATAATATTTATTTCATAAAGTTGGGGAATTACATGAGATGATACCAGTAAATGAGATGATATCTTAAAGCACTTTATGTTTTACATGTTCAGCACAAAGAACTCAGTAATTTTTATCTCTTATATTTACTGAGCACCACGATGTGCCAGATACAATTCAAAGTGCCAAGGCTGCTACTAACAAAGAGAATGCCTCTACCTTCAGATCTCACAAAAGCTTTGTGTAGTGGCATAATGAGAGTTGATATTGAAAAGGTAGGTAGAGACTATTGTGCAGAGCCTTGATTACTAGAAAAAATATTTAGAACCTTATACTGGAGGTTGGTGGTGTCATCAAAGTTTTTTGAACAGGTTAATAACTAAAAACATTTTTATGATTTGTGGTTTACCTGGAAATGACAAATTAGGATGGCTTCCCCTACCTTCCTCTAGTTTTTACACAAATCCAATTCCAGTATACCATATACCAAAACTGTATAAATAGAGCGAGTTCAGGAGTTAGGGTTGCTGAGAATGGGTAGCAACACTGAGACCTGAGGTAATGGAAATCAGAGGAGGCTGGTATCAGTAATGGCAGTTGGATTGTGCCTAAGGAATTCATGAAGTTCCAAAATGTTTCAGGAAAGAAGAGGGCAGGATATATCAGCAGATGGACTCCAAGCACAAATGGAGTTCTGTTAGAGATCTATCTGTTTGTGACAGAGGGTAGAGTGAATAGGATCTATGACTTGGACGCAGTCACCCAAAATACATCTCTAACACATTTCATTTTCATGCCAGGGTAAGGGTCTTTAGAGTTTACACAACACATTTAAGTAATTTAATGTGCTTGTACCTTCATAATTTTCATACCCTACACTAAGTCCTCAATCACTTTACCTTAGTTATGGCTGGGATGATTTCCTTGGGCTCTGGTCCTGGACCTAGTGGGTCCCATTAGATCTAGCTGTAAGTAGCTGGAGAAAGCAGAGGCAATAGTGAGGAGAAAAAGACTGACACAAAAGACTGTTTGGAATGTGTTGCCCAGGCATTCTGTTTGTAGCAAATGTTCCTTGAAATAAAACATTCCTTTGATGGAGATCTGGGAATCTTTTTTGTTTTAAAGAGATTTTATTGTAATAGGAACTTGGAGGAAAGAGATATTTGAATTTAGGAAATTTTTCTTAAATTATCATTCATTTACTTGACAAGTATTTATTGAGTTCCTACTGTGTGCACACTGGGGAAAGAATGAACAAGACAAACACACACATGGTTTCTGCTTTCATGAAACTTTTAAAACAGTAAGGGAGAGACTGAAAAAAAAACCCACAGACTGACACCTACAACAATTTCAAGTTAAAGTAAGTGATGTGAAAGACACAAACACGGGCTAAAATAATGATGATGATAGCCAGGAACTGTTCTAAATGCTTTATGCACCATAACTAATCCTTACAACAGCCCTCTAAAATATGTACTATTATTATGCCTATTTAATGAGGAAACTAAAACGCAGAGAGGCTAAGTAACTTGGGTAACAGGGAAAAAAAAAGCCAGGAATGGATTTGTCTGACTCTAGAGCATGTTTTCTTAACTATTGTACCAAAGAGGTTGGAGAGAAACCGACTTTAGAGCAGATAATCAGAAAAGGCCTCTCTGAGAAAGCAACATATAATTTGATACCCAAAGACTATCTAATAAGAATTCACTAAATGCCAAGAGATGGTCTTTTGAGCAAACTTGATTTTCTTCAAGATATTTGCTAGCAATTAGACCAGGAAAGTTTCAGTAAAAGCAGTAAGAGCTTTGTCAAAAGATTACACAGTATAAGGAAAAGATCAGGAGGTAGAGGTTAGTAGAAGACCTAGTGGTAGAAATGGAAATTATTAGTTCTGGCAACACTGGTAGTATATCTGTAAAATGATGTATTTCTATGGTTTGCATACTCTTGAGAACAGAAGGTCCTGGAACTCTCCTGTGTACTTCCATAATTTCCACCTCTGTCAGATCTCATGACTGCACCAGAAGTGTGGTGTGTTCCAAGCCTATGACATTTCTCTTTGGGATTTGCCTTGGCATAATGAAAATTAAATGTGTCTAAGAGCAATCAGAAGACCAATACAAATAACCAGCCTCTTCTATGTGAACATAAAGGAAGCCTCACTGAGAGTGGACCCAGCAAATGACAGCTCTGTTGATGCTACCCACATGATTGCTTTAGGCCTGAAATGTGGACCAACTCCAAAGTTCAAAGGACAATTCCTTTCTATAAGACCCACCCATCTTGCATTAGGTTTCACTTTTCTGTAAAAAGGTAACCCCTACTCTTTCCTTTACCATAAAGAATGCAGCAGACCAAGCACTTAAGCTTATCTTTATCTCCCGCCAAGACTCACAGCTGAAGTTTGCTGAGGATGGACTATGGTGGCACACGAACAGCAATGTAGATAGAACCAAGGACATAAATGGCAAGACTCTCCAAATAGGTTAATAGAAGGATGGAGCAGCCAACCAGTTTTCCCATACTTCCCAAGTCTTATAAAGCACTGACTGTGTGCTCCTAGTGTAATTGACAAGGAAGCCTAAGTCTCTCTTGAGACCCATATGTTTTCAGGCAAGAGGTTAACAAAAAGAGTTGCAGTACAGTTGGGCCACAAGATTAATTGTGCCCTAGCACTGGTCAGACCTAGGTTACTAATGCACCGTTTTATTAATCATAATGGATACTTGTGGCTGGTAAAACATATAAGAAGTTTGTTTAAAAATTCATTACTGCCAGCCTCGTAAATTTCATTAGACAGTTCAGAAACCAAACTCCTTTGCATAATCAAGTACTTCCCAAAGAATTAGAAACCTTCCAGAGAAAAGGACTTTTTTCAGACAGAATTCATTCAAAATTCTGTCTGTGGATGATTGGTTGTTAGAAGGAAGGTTAAGGACGATTGCTATTGAAATCCCCCACAATTCCAGGTGGTGGCAGCGCAGCTCTAGCTCCAGAAGCTTAGGCTAAACTTTTCATGCAAAACCTTGGAGCAGCTCAGCAATTACAAATGACTTAGATCGAATGGGAAATGAAAAGTCACAGCAGTGACCAAGTCAGACTAAAATATATGCAGGGCTATAAATGTGGTTTCTTCAAGCTCTGCTATCACCAGACCCAACTACAAGAAGCTTGGATTCATTGACAGGAGTACCTTGGCTGGCCACTTCATAATGGTATTTACTAAGTAGACCCAACAGTGTTTTCATGTCACTCCAAAAGGCTAGAGATGGATCTGATTTGTTCTTCTGGACTTCTGCTTCAGTAAATAATGCCCCCGAAATTGACTAGAAGGCTGGGAAAGGAGAAACATGGGAGGGAGGGACAGAATCAGTTCTTCCTCTCTTTGGACTCCATTCTTCCATTCCTAGTTCTCAGCCGAGAAAAAATGGTGTAGGGTCTCCCAGAATGGCTGTGACCTACCCTTAGTGAACCACAGAAGAGTTGGCATGCCATCTTCTTTTCCTCTTCACCACCCTAAACCTCATCTCACAAAGGATGTACTATTCTAGGCATTACTAGAAAGTGAAGATATCTCATATCAGGAATGAATATTATTTTCTTGGAAATTGACTTGTTCCCTAGCTTATCATCATGGGAGTGACAAAAGTTTTTTTTTTAAATATTATACAGAATGACTGTGGGGAAAATTGAAATAAGGCAGTATTCTGGACCAAACCTGATTCCTTAAGTATCACAGAGGAATAATAATGTTCACCTTATATTCCTATATTCCTACAGAACTCTATTATTTTTATAAAATACTTTCATGTAAAGTGTTGCATCTGAGATTCCCAACATTTTGAGATAAGTTATAGAATATCATTTTACAAATGAGGAAACTGAAGCCAAGATAATTAAGGGACTTGCCCGAGGTCACTCAGCTAGGAAGTAAGCAGAAACCAAGACTCCAACCCAGATCTGTCTGATTCCAAATTGCGCTCTTTTTTTACTCTACCTGGGGTTCATAATGTTCTTCATGAATATAAGGACTCCTTTCCAGATCAAACGTTTTAGACTCCCACAAAAGAAGGTTGTTCTTCTAGTAGTCACTGATTTAATTAAATGAATCATGACAAGAAGCCACTCTTAATTCAATAATGCTTTTAATGAATTCACAGCTTATCAAAACAAAAACCAGTATTCATTTTAAAATATTAGTTGGTTGCATTGTTTTTTAGTCTACAGATGTTTGGAGTATATATGGATTCATAGATCGTGTGCAATGGTTGGGAGTCATTTCACTAAATCTCTAAAGCAAGAGAACATGATTCTTACTCTAACCATTAAACAGTATAATGTGGTGATTAAATGCTTAGGCTCTGGAATCAGACCTTCTTGGGTCACAATGGTATTTATGCTACATAGATGCTGATATGTGATTTTGATACTAGCACTACTGCCTTGAAAAAATTACTTAATCATTCTGTGCCTAAGTTTTCTCTTCTTTAAAATAGGATAATAATAATACCTACCTCATAAGGTTGTTGTAGAAATTAAATGAAATTATGCACATAAAATTCTTAGCACAATGCCTGACACATAGGAATTACTCAAAAATGTGGGATTTTATCTGCTACTAATCAAATGTATTATCTTTACTAAGTCATTGAAATTATTGTTGATTATTTCATGTATAAAATGGAAATAGTGAATGCTAAGTCACCCTAAAGCAGGTGGCTCACCATGATATCTTGGGGTCTTTTCCAACTCTAAGATATATAGTTCTGAGGCCATCACCAGCTCTTCCCTATAACAGAACTACTGCTAGCTTGAAGGAGCCATAGCAAGGAAATCTAGAAGCAGAGAAACCTATGAAAACTCTATTTATTCAGAACAAGAACCAAAGCAACATAACTAATAGTCTCATCTTATCTTGATTGCATCTGCCAAGATCTTATCTCCAAATAAGGTCACATTCACAGGTTTCAGGTAAACATGAATTTGAGGAAAGAGGTACTACTCAACCCACTATTCCTGGGAATGTCACTTCATCTGTTGACACCTGTTTCCTCATCAGTAAATTGGTGAGAAAAGTGGACTCAAAGTATTTTGACGATTATGGAAATTCCAAATTTTCCAGAGTCTATAATTTTTATGGACCCTAACCACACTGTACTTATAAGAACATGAGACAGCAGAAGAACTCGCAAAAGAAATCAAGAAGCATGAGGGATTGTGGTCTGTTTTCTAAGCATATCAGTTCAAAGCATTAACTGGCCACAAAGCATCAACTCCCACACTGTGCCAATACTATGGTAAACACTATGATAGTGGGGACCAGGTCTTTTACACATTTTGAACAAGTAACACCTTGCACTGTGGGTGCTTAATAAGTGTTTATCATTATCATTATCATAATTGTATCATAGGTTACCAGCAGAGATACATAGTGCTCATTACAGCTCTGTTTTGAGACAGTCTCAGTGGGAGAAACCTGAAAGGAGAAGTATGTTCTCCACATGACATGAATTGCCCAGTATAGGAAGTTTTGCCTCTGGACAGCAATCAGATTTTTACACTGTTGTCCGCTTAAAACTCAAATATGTCACTTACCTCCTTATAATTAGAACACCCTAAAAGACAAAATGCCATACATCCCAAAGATAATGATTTCCCTAACTTAATTTTACTGAGGACAGTGAGAGTAGATGGAGAAGAGGCACTCACAGGGAAGCATTGAGGCATCTTGGAAAAAACAAATAGTTCACAAGAGTTCAGAAAAGCCAAACCCCATCCATGGACCTACTACTGGCTTCCTATGCAACTCTGATGTATTAGTTTCCTAGGGCTGCTGTAACAAATTACCACAGACTGGAGACTGAGAACAAAGAAATTCATTCTTTCATAGTTCAGGAGGCTAGAAGTCTGAAATCAAGGTGTTGGCAAAACCATGCTCACTCTGAAGGCTGTTTGGAAGAATCTCTTCCATGCTTCTCTTCTGCCTTCTGGTGGTTGCTGGCAATCCCTTGAGTTCTTTGACCTGTAGCTGCATAACTCCAAATTCTGCCTGCCATTACATGGTCTTCTTCCCTACCGGTCTCTATGTCTCTGTCATCAAACTTTCCTCTCCTTATAAGGACACCAGTCATTGGATTTAGGGCACACCCTAATCCAGTATGAACTCCTCTTAACTTGATTACATTTGAGAAGAACCTATTTCCAAATAAGGTCATATTCACAGGTTTTTAGGTGGAACTTAATTAGGGGGGCATTATTCAACCCACCCACCTGGGAATGTCACTTAACTGGCCCTTAGCTCAGTTTTCTTATCAGTAAATTAGTGATCATTTCTCTGGCCATATCTATCACACAATTATAAGATATTCCTTTTGGGGAAATACTGTGTACCTGTGGAATTACAGATCCACATTTTTGATTCCAGAACCAGTTTGGAAAATAGATAAGTAGGTTTTTTTTCCCTCATTCCAAAATGCAAGTCAAGTTCACTAATAATATTTCTGGTTGGTTGCTTGCCGCAAGAAGAACAGATATAAGGAAGCAAAATATTACATGTTACAAAAGTATAGTCTGAGTTTCTATAAACCAATCCCACATATACATTGCATTATTTAATATAAATAATATATGCTTCAGAGGTAATAACTTTTGAAAAATAAAATGTTCTATCCTTTAAACAGAAATAAGCTTATTGAGCCACAGTGAGTGAAACAAAGACTTTGAAGTGTTTTCCAGAATAAGAATTCATGGTCTTGAATTGGTCTTGGTCTCCCTGGCATAGACATAAACCCAAGGCCAGAGTAAGATCAGTCCCCGGCTACTTCAAGTACCTCCCTATGTATTTAAGACTTGTTTAGCAACTGAACACACAGTAAAGTGAGCCCTGTTCAATTTCTCCAAATCCTAGCTAGGTGGAAGTATACCAATAGGTTTGTCATTATTTAGGGCTAATCAACAATGAGCTTTAAGGTTAAGTTGAAAAAACAGAATGTTCTTGGTTATAACTTCTGTTTGTTAGAGGCTTTTATATCTCTCTACTTGGTTCAGCGAAGTTGGTTGTCAGTGTTCCATATGCTCACATGAAAAAAGGTGTATCTCCCTTTAGCAATACTTTTGTCTCCACTAAAATGAAAGAAAAGAAAAACAACACAGAGAACAAATCAAGGAATACCCCTTTGGGCTAATCTTTGAGTTGTTTCCCTTAGGCCATCTGTGTACTTAATGATGGATTGTTCTGCCACACTACAGAACCGAGAAAATCCATCCTCTCTTTCAGCCCAAACCACCTACACCTCAGTAATAGCTTTGCTCAAAGGAAAGGGAGAATTGTTTCATATGAAAATTGGGCAGCCAAGCAAAAATTCTGGTAGAAGTTCCTGCAAACAACAGCTGGTGTCAAGCCATGCATTCAAGGAAAGATGTGAATTTGAAGATTTGGGGGGTTGCCAGAATGATCTTCTTGTTTGATTTGATTAACCAGATTGATTTTTCTAATCAAGAATTAAGAGAGAATCAGGTGGCTTAGACGATTTGGACCAGTCTGTGCAATTGGGATTTCTTTGGTACTTTTCTAAATAGAAGCACAGCCCATTTGAGTTATGACATAGAATCACTAGGATCAGTCCAGAGCAACTTACAAGGACATATTTGTTTGGAACAGCCTCTAAAATGAGTTGGGGAAGGAGGTTGTGAGTTTTGGAATATGAAATCTCTGTGATGTGGGGAACAAAAGCAGAGGGAAATGTAGATAAAATTAAATTTCCTTATAACCTGCAGCCCATTGACAAATATTTGAGGCAGGCAGAATCTAGCATTCCTCCAGGAACTCCCAACTGTCTTAATGTTAAGTCTTTGCTAGAGGGGAAAACAGCCTTAGGCCTCCAGGATCCTGTGAGTCCTCTTTAGTATACGAAAGTCCTTTTGGAAACTTCCCTTTGTGTTTACCTCCCCCAACTTCAAAGTATATAATCAGCCATTCCTCACAACCCCAGTGCAGTCCTTTCTGCCCACAGGTGCTGTCCCCATGCTTCAATAAAACCACATTTTTGGCACCAAAGACATCTCAAGAATTCTTCTTGGACAACAGCTCTGAACCCCAACATTTCCACATCATTTTGGCATTCTTACTTGGGGCTTGAGTCATTTCCTCTGGAATCTGAGCCTCAGTGTAAACTTGGTGTGTAATTCCTCTTCTCTTCCTTTACTTTCATTTCAGGGGCTTTTCAAGGAGTATGGTCTTATTGCAACACTTCTATGTCACAGGCTGCAATCCTTTAACCTGTGGCTACTCTGTGGGGAGGAGTAAGCCTGCATTTTGGCCAGAATGATAATAAGACCCAGAAATTTGAGGCCCTCTCCTTATTCCTGTCCTTATACAAAGTCTGTGTTGGGCACGGGACAGACACCTAAGTGACCATCATGGCTACCAATCTGAAGACTGCTGTGTGAGGTTTCCTCCTCACTGATTTAGTCACTTCTGGCCACAAGACCTCCACTGGAGCCGGCCAAAACCAGTACCCAATTGAATTAAAACCCAAACCCAAACTGTTTCCTAGAGAAGTTGGCTGTAGAGACTTCATGTGTTGAAATTAGATCATGATGGATTTCTTTTTTTTTTTAAATGAAACATATTATTTTTATTTTTGCTTTTTATTTTTTTATTTAAAATCAATTTAATTAACGTATACTGCATTATTAGTTTCAGAGGTAGAATTCAGTGATTCATCAGTTGCATACAACACACAGTGCTCATTACATCAAGTGCCCTCCTTAATGCCCGTCATCCAGTTACCCCATCCCCCTACCCACCTCACCTCTTGCAACCCTCAGTTTGTCCCCTATAGTTCAGAGTCTCTTATGGTTTGCCTCCTTCTCTATTTTCATCTTATCTCACACACACACACACACACACACACACACACACACACACACCACATCTTCTTTATCCATTCATCTGTTGATGGACATTTGGGCTCTTTCCATAGTTTGGCTATTGTGGACATTGCTGATATAAACATTGGGATGCAGGTGCCCCTTCGAATCACTATGTTTGTACCTTTGGATAAATACCTACTAGTGCAATTCCTGGGTCATAGGGTAGATCTATTTTTAACTTTTTGAGGAACCTCCATATGGTTTTCCAGAGTGTGTGCACCAGTTTGCATTCCCATCAACAGTTTAAGAAGGTTCCCTTTTCTCCGCATCTTCACCAGCATCTGTTGTTCCCTGAGTTGTTAATTTTAGCCATTCTGACTGGTGTGTGGTGGTATCCTCATTGTGGTTTTGATTTGTATTTCTCTGATGCTGAGTAATGTTGAGCACTTTTTTCATGTGTCTGTTGGCCACTTGTATGTCTTCTTTGGAGAAATGTCCATGTCTTCTGCCCAATTCTTGACTGGATTTGTTTTGTTTTGGTTTTTGGGTGTTGAGTTCGATACGTTCTTTATAGATTTTGGATACTTGCCCTTTATCCGATATGTCATTTGCAAATACCTTCTCCCATTCCATAGGCTGCCTTTTGGTTTTGTTGACTATCTCCTTTGCTGTGCAAAAGCTTTTTATCTTGATGAAGTTCCAAAAGTTCATTTTTGCTTTTGTTTCTCTTGCTTTTAGAGACATGTCTAGCAAAAACTTGCTGTGGCTGAGGTCAAAGAGGTTGCTGCCTGTGTTCTACTCTAGGATTCTGATGGATTCCTGCCTCAAATTTAGGTCTTTCATTCCATTTTGAGTTTATCTTTGTGTATGGTGTAAGAAAGTGGTCCAGTTTCATTCTTCTGCATGTGGTTGTCCAAATTTCCCAACACCATTTGTTGAAGAGCTGTCTTTTTTCCATTGGATATTCTTTCCTGCTTTGTCTAAGATTAGTTGACCATAGAGTTGTGGGTCCATTTCTGGGGTCTCTATTATGTTCCATTGATCTATGTGTCTGTTTTTGTGCCAGTACCACATTGTCTTGAGGATTACAGCTTTATAATATAACTTAAAGTCTGGATTTTGATGCCACCAGCTTTGTTTTTCTTTTTCAACATTCCTTTGGCTAGTTGGGGTCTTTTCTGGTTCCATACAAATTTTAGGATTATTTGTTCCAGCTCTGTAAAAAAAAGTTGATGGTATTTTGTTAGGGATTGCATTGAATGTGTAGATTGCTCTAGGTAGCATAGACATTTTAACAATATTTGTTCTTCCAATCCATGAGCATGGAATGTTTTTCCATTTCTTTGTATCTTCCTCAATTTCTTTCTTAAGTGTTCTATAGTTTTCAGAGTACAGATCCTTTACTTCTTTGGTTAGGTTTATTCCTAAGTATCTTACAGTTTTCATGCAACTGTCAATGGAATCTATTCCTGGATTCTGTTTCTTCTGTTTCATTGTTAGTGTATAGAAATACAACTGACTGCTGTGCATTGATTTTGTATACTGCCACTGTGCTGAATTCCTGTATCAGTTCTAGTTATTTTTTTATTGGAGTTTTTTGGGTTTAGAGTATCATGTCATCTGCAAAAAGTGAAAGTTTGACTTCTTCT
This sequence comes from Ailuropoda melanoleuca, assembly GCF_002007445.2. Taxonomy (NCBI): domain Eukaryota; kingdom Metazoa; phylum Chordata; class Mammalia; order Carnivora; family Ursidae; genus Ailuropoda; species Ailuropoda melanoleuca. The sequence continues at coordinate 468,422 of NW_023255341.1, forward strand.
TTGTTGATTTGGATGCCTTTTATTTATTTTTGTTTTCTGATTGCTGAGTCTGGGACTCCCAGTACTATGTTGAACAACAGTGGTGAGAATGGAGATCCATGTGGTGTTCCTGACCTTAGGGAAAAAGTTCTCAGTTTTTCCCCGTTGAGGATAATATTTGCTGTGGGTTTTTCATATATGGCTTTTATGATATTGAGAAACGTTCCCTCTATCCCTATACTCTGAAAAGTTTTAATTAGGAAAGGATGCTGTATTTTGTCAAATGCTTTTTCTGCATCTATAGAGAGGATGATATGGTTCTTGTCCTTTCTTTTATTAATGTGGTATATCACATTGATAGATTTGCAGATGCTGAACCACCCTTACAGCTCAGGAATAAATCCCACTTGGTCATGGTGAATAATCCTTTTAATGTAGTGTTGGATCTTATTAGCTAGTATCTTGGTGAGAATTTTTGCATCCATGTTCATCAGGGATATTGGTCTGTAATTCTCCTTTTTAGTGGGGTCTTTGTCTGGTTTGGGGATCAAGGTAATGCTGGCATCATAGAATGAGTTTTGAAGTTTTCCTTCCATTTCTATTTTTTTAAAACAGCTTCAGAAAAATAGGTATTAATTCTTCTTTAAATGTTTGGTAGAATTCTGTTGGAAGGCCATCCAGTCTTGGACTCTGGTTTGTTGGGAGATTTTTTATTATTGATTCAATTTCTTTGCTGGTTATGGGTCTGTTCAGGTTTTCTATTTTTTCCTGTTTTAGTTTTTGTAGTTTATGTAATTCTAGGAATGCATTCATTTCTTCCAGATTGCCTAATTTGTTGGCATATAATTGCTCATAATATTCTCTCATAATTATTTGTATTTCTTCGGCGTTGGTTGTGATCTTTCCTGCTGCATTCATGATTTTATTCATTTGCATGCTTTCTCTTTTCTTTTTATAAGTCTGGCTAGGGTTTTATTGATCTTAATTAACTCTTTCAAAGAACCATCTCCTCGTTTTGCTGATCTGTTGTACTGTTTTTTTTTAATTTTAATATCATTGATTTCTGCTCTAATCTTTATTACTTCTCTTATCCTGATGGATTTAGACTTTATTTGCTGTTCTTTTTCCAGCTCCTTTAGGTGTAAGGTTAGATTGTGTACTTGAGACCTTTCTTATTTCTTTAGAAAGGCCTGTATTACTATATACTTCCCTCTTAGACCGCCTTTGCTGCATCCCAAAGGTTCTGAACTGTTGTGTTTTCATTTTCATTTGCTTCCCTGTGTTTTTTAATTCTCCTTTAATTTTCTGGTTGACCCATTCATTCTTTAGTAGGATGCTTTTTAACCTCCACATATTTGTGGTCCTTTCATTTTTTTTCTTGTTGTTGACTTTAAGTTTTAAAGCATTGTGGTCTGAAAATATGCATGGAATAATCTCATTCTTTTTGTACCAGTTGAGATCTGATTTGGGACCCAGTATGTAATCTATTCTGGAGAATGTTCATGTGCACTTGAGAAGAATGTGTATGTTGCTGCTTTAGGATGACATGCTCTGAATATATCTGTGAAGTCCATCTGATCCAGTGTGTCACTCAAAGCCCTTGTTTCCTTGTTGATTTTCTGCTTAGATGATCTTTCCATTGTTGTGAGTGGGGTGTTAAAGTCCCCTACAATTATTGTATTATCAACATGTTTCTTTAATTTTATTATTAATTGGTTTATATAATTGGCTGCTTCCAAGATAGGGGCAGAAATATTTACAATTGTTAGATATTCTTGTTGGGTAGTCCTTCTTCATCACTTATTACAATCTTTGGCTTAAAATCCAGTTTGTCTGGTATAAGGATGGCTACTCCAGCTTTCTTTTGATGTCCATTGGCATGATAAATGGTTCTCCATGCCCTCACTTTCAAACTGGAGGTGTCTTTGTGTCTAAAATGAGTCTCTTGTAAGCAGCATATTGATGGGTCTTGTTTTTTTATCCATTCTGATACCCTATGTCTTTTGATTGGAGCATTTAGTCCATTTACGCTTAGAGTTGTTATTGAAAGATATGAGGTTAGTATCATTATATTACCTGTAAAGTCACTGTCCTTGTAGATTGTCTCTGCTCCTTTCTGGTCTTTGTTATTTTTGGGCTCTCTCTTCGCTCAAAGTATCCCCTTGAATATTTCTTGCAGGACTGGTTTAATGTTCACAAATTCCTTTAGTTTTTATTTTCCCTGGAAACTCTTTATCTCTCCTTCTATTCTGAATGACAGCTTTGCTGTATAAAGTATTCTTGGCTGCATATTTTTTCCATTTAGTACATTGAATATATCATACCAATACTTTCTGGCCTGCCAGATCTCTGTGGGCAGATCTGGTGCCAGCCTGATGTTTCTACCCATGTAGATAAGGACCTCTTGTTCTGAAATGTTTTCAGGATTTTGTCTTTATCTTTGAAACTTGCAAACTTCTCTATTATATGTTGAGGTGTTCACCTATTTTATTGATTTTGAGGGGGTTCTATGTGCCTTCTGGACTTGAATGCCTGTTGCCTTCTCCAGATTAGGGAAGTTCTCAGCTATAATTTGTTCAAATAAACCTTCTGTCCCTCTCTCCCACTCACTCTTCATCTTCTGAGACCCACTTTAAGTGGACCCAAGTGGAACATAACTTGGTATTTAAACTAATTTAAGTTTGTTGGTTTAATTAAGACAGACATGTCTTTAGAGTTATCAGCATTAAATATGAAACTTTCATTCTATCTAGGTGTGCTGAAGGTCAAATAGGCTCATGTTATCTCTGTTGCAATTTGTCAGCAAAAAGAAGATTTAAAATGGTGGTTAATTTTGTTCATCTCAAAATTGTCACTGGTAGTTGTTAAGACAGCTTTCAAAGTCTTTGGTAACCTGAAACTTTAGAGTTTTGCTTGGATAAATGAGATTGAATTCATTGGACATCTAGGCCTTTTCCAAATGAGATAAAATACTAAAGCATTGATTACTAAACATAGGTTTGTGTTTTTGTCTTCTTATTGCAGAAAACTAAGGATACTTGGGTCTGTTGGTACATACACTTTGTGCTTTATTAAAGATTGAACTATGAAAAAACATGTTTTTAAAATTATGAAATGTATTAATAAATTAGCCATCTAAAGACATCTGGTATAATAGCTCACTATTGGTTACTACTTAGTTTTCACTGGTGACTAAGGTTTCAAGAGTTAAAATTCTGCTAAATGTAATTAAGACTGATGGAAATAAGGGAAGCAACTCTGTATGTAGAAAAGTGGGAGATATGTAAGAAAGGTATAAGGAATGGGAATACATTTTTGTTGAAAGTACTTTAATCCTGGGAATGCAAGTTGGTACAGCCACTCTGGAAAACAGTGTGGAGGTCCCTTAAAAAGTTAAAAATTGAGCTACCCTATAATCCAGCAATTGCACTACTGGGTATTTACCCCAAAGATACAGATATAGTGAAGAGAAGGGCCATATGCACCCCAATGTTCATAGCAGCATTGTCCACAATAGCTAAACCGTGGAAGCAGCCAAGATGCCCTTCAACAGATGACTGGATTAAGAAGTTGTGGTCCATATATACAATGGAATATTACTCAGCCATCATAAAGAACGATTACACAGCATTTGCAGCAACATGGACAGGATTGGAGGAGATTATGCTAAGTGAAATGTCAAGCAGAGAAAGATAATTATCATATGGTTTCACTTATTTATGGAACATAAGAAATAGCAGGGAGATCGGTAGGAGAAGGAAGGGAAAAATAAAAGGGGGGGACTATGGACTCTGAGAAACAAACTGAGGGCTTCAGATGGGAGGGGGAGGGGGGAATGGGATAGGCTGATGATGGGTAGTAAGGAGGGCACGTATTGCATGGTGCACTGGGTGTTATATACAACTAATGAATCATCAAACTTTACATCAAAAACCAGGGATGTACTGTATGGTGACTAACATAATATAATAAAAAAAAACACTAAAAAAAAAAGAAGGAGGAATGAAGCATGAGAGACTATGGACTCTGGGAAACAAACTGAGGGCTTCAGAGGGGAGGGGGTGGGGGAATGGGATAGGCCAGTGATGGGTATTAAGGAGGGCACGTATTGCATGGTGCACAGGGTGTTATATGCAAGTAATGAATCATGGAACTTTACATCAAAAACTAGGGATGTACTGTATGGTAACTAACATAATATAATAAAAAATTATTATTAAAAAAAAGTACTTTTGTCCTAAATGAGACTGGTTGTTTAGAAAGAAAAGGCTTGACACAAAATCTGAATGCAAAAGAAAGTTGTAGAAGGTTTATGAAGGGCAGTCTTTGGAAAGGAATTTTATATGTGGTCAGGACTAAGTTGAAGTGAATGGATTTTAAAAAGTACACTGGCATAGGATTGAAAGTCTGCTTTTCTCTCTGTTCAAAAGACAAAGTTTTCTTGGATTATTGATCTGCTCTTGATAAGAAAATATAAACAAATTTTCTTCTCTTTTGTCTGCCTAGAAAACCAAAACTTACGTTTTGCCTTTATCAGGTCTTTGATTATGTAAATCTCAATGTTGAAGGAGGTAAGTTTTCTAACAACTATATAACTCTGCATATTTGCCTTTGGAGTCTCTTATTGCCTCTTTGGTTAAATAAATAATTAAGTTTTGTAATGATCTGTAATCTTACTTAGGCATATGCTTTATAACTTTCTGAGGTTTTTTTTAAAAAAGATTTTATTTATATGACAGAGAGAAAGAGCACAAGCAGGGGGAGTGGCAGGCAGAGGGAGAGGGAGAAGCAAGCTCCCTGCTGAGCAGAGAGCCCAAACCCAATTCAGGGCTTGATCCCAGGACCCTGGGATCATGACCTGAGCCAAAGGCAGGTGCTTAACTGACTGAGCCATCCAGGTGCCCGGAGTTTTTGATATATTTAAAATTGGTAAAAATTTCCAGAACTAACCAAACCGAGGAAAATTATTTTTGTGTGACTTTTGTTTGAAACGTTGCTGGTTCTCTAATGTTTGCTCTTCCAGATTAAGAAAACTTTCTCTTAAGATATCCGTGATATACAGAAATAGGATAAAATATTCCTCTGTGAATGAATTGAAGCGTTTAACTTTTCTTTCTACCTGAATGCTCTGAAATTAAAAAAACTCATAGTGAGTGTTCTTTCTTTCATGGCAGTCATGGTTCTTTGCATAAGTTCAATAAGAATCTGTTCTCCTTGTAACATAACACCACTGGAAACATTAGTTGTTTTACCAAGGCTTTGACTGGAATGTCATATTTGAGAGAGACATGCAGAGACTCAGATATGTCCAAACAGCTTTAAGGAACTGAGGGTGACTTTATAAAACATGGAGCCTTAAAGCCCCTTGGAAATGGTGGCATAATATGTTGCTTACAGAGTTCCCAGCAGCCTTACCAGGTAAGTAAAGAATGTCACTTCCTGGCGGGTGCAGGAACCTCAGGATATTTTGGGGACCTCAAGAAGAGGAATTCACCTAAATATACAGGTATTGCAGGCATGTATGATGGCAAGCGCTTGGCTTGGTTTCTGGCCTAAAGAGGCTACTAAAAGTTCAATTGAGATTCTTTATAAAAAGTTCCAGGAAGGAAGATTTTAAAAGACCTTTTTAATCAATCACTATTCTTGCCGAGCTTACATAAATAATTAGGCCAATTTGTTAAAACTGGACTTGTTTTTCAAATGAATTAGTCTTGATTTGGCTCTCTGATTAAAAGGAGGGTTGCTATAGAGAGAAAATGTCTCAATAACACATCTTTGTAGATGCTAAATTTTAGTACTATTTATTATAAACTAGACTAGATCCTGAATTTTTCTAATTTCCTCAAATATTTGGCTATGGCTTTCCAACTAAGGTTTCTAATCTTCTTCCCCTCTCTTGACTTAAAGTCATTAAAAAATAAAACTGCGTTTTTCCTAAAAGCCCTAAAAACTGATGCTGGACAACTTGAGGTAAACTTCAGAGAAATAGCTCGTGTATAGATGACCTTTTTGCTTGTTATTCTGTAGGGATAATAACAAGACCCATGGACATATGATTATTTGAGCAACCGGAAAATGGGAGGGATTCCTCCAACAATTGTATATGAAAAGCCTTTTCTCACTGTAGACCTATCAATGGATAGGCCACAGTGTTCTATTGAATTATTCACTCGAGGCTGATTTAATTCATAAGTTACTTAATGAGTATAATGATCACATACTCCAATAACTGATTTAACTATAACTGAAAGTCCACCCCATGTAAGTCCTGGAGACATGGTTTATTTAAAAGACTGGAAATCAAAGACAGCAGGGGACTTGAAATCAAAGACAGCAGGGGACTTAAATCCAAAATGGAAAGGTCCATATCGGGTCATATTATATTTTCCCATTGCAATAAAATTAGACAGGCACTCTTCTTGGGCTCATATATCAAAAATAATACTGGTACCTCCTTCACAGGAAACCAATGAGCAAACTAACATGCCTTCCTACTCCTGTGAACCTGTAGAAGATCTCAAATTCCTCTTCAAACAACGATGATGCTTGTATATTTTCTTTTTGTTTGTTGTTCACCTATCTTAGTTGATAATTCCTTCCTATAACAGGCCATTCAAAAGGATCACCAGAGACATTTGAACTACAAACCAGAAAAACCCATCTGATTCTTGCTGCCTGTTCCCACTCTATCTGAGGATGCTTCAAGCCTGATGTTTAAAAATCTCACCGGCAGCACTTGAGACTCAGACACTGGATTTATAATTTGCTCTAACCATTAACCTATGTCTTTTCTTTTGTTCCCATAAGGATGCCTCTTATTATACCTGATTGCTTACTAATCAAAACAGAGTCTGTGATGGCTAACATCACTCACTATACCATTAAGCCTTAAATAACTCTAAAATGGCATTAGATATTTTAACTGCACAAGGTGGAACATGTGCCAGCATAAACACAGAATGTTGTGTGTATATTCCAGATATCACAAAAATGTAACAGGATTGCTAAAAAATACAGATACTCAAATTGGCACTTTAAACGAACTCTCTTTCCTTTAGTGGTTGGTTAAACTCCTGGACTGCAAAAAGATTTTAGCCAACTGTCAAAGGCTGTTTTTATTGGGTTTCTCTTTCTCATTATGATATTAACCTTCTTTCATTGTCTTTTCTGGTGTCTCCTTGCCTGTTGCCAAGACTTCTTCACTTCCATAACTTCCAGCTGACAGACAATCCTTTCTAATCAAGGAGGTTCGTATGTGTTGGATTGGCTGCCTCCGCCTTTGGTAACTCCTATATATAAGTTCCCCAACTGACCACCGTTGACACATAGGTAGATGAAGCAGAAAAGCGAGGTTCTTGGCTTACAGAGTGGAAGAATGAATCTTACGGACAAAGGAGAGTGAGTACAGAGATAGAGTTTTATTAAGCAAGGATGCAGAAAAAGCTCTCAGGAGTGAAAGTTGTCCCAACAGGGTTGCCAGTGTAGGCCTCCACTGACAGTCTTTTATTTAGAACTGACCAGGGAGCTTGTGGCCTTAACATTCTTGTGACATCTTGGTTTGAGCAAGGACTGGTGATAATATCTTTAATGGCTTACTTCTTCTTTGGGGTCTGGTTATTCTTTATTGGTCACAGTGTAACTGCCATAAAAAGACCCCACCTCTGACACCCAGGGCAGGGTGGTCTGGTTTGTTCCCTTACCTCTGGTTTCATTATGTCTCAGCATTTCTGGGATTTCTGTGAGCCTGATCACATGGCCTCCTACCTATCTTTCCCTACCTAGCCCCACATGTCCTTTACTCAATGAGACCTTTGGATGTATGTTGGTGGGTCATATACTTGGGAGATGATGGCCAACATGTATCTTGGGAGGGTAGAGATAAAGGAAGTTTCCAAAGGAATTTTTATGTGTTAAAGTAGACTTACAGAATCTTGGTGTCAGGCTAAGATTGCCTTTTGCACTTAGCAGAGTGTCAATATCCAGGCAGTTGAGTCCCTAGGGGAATGTTACTCCGTGTGTTTCAAGAACTTGTCAATGGGCTGTAAGTAGTAAGGAAATTTAATAATTTTTCTTCTGCCTTCGTTTCCCACATCATAGGGACATCTCTATGCTCCTGTTCAGTGGAAAGAAGTTACAGAAGAGAAAACCTTCCACCCTCAGCAACCTTAAAGATTTAAGGGTCAAAATTGCTCAGGGGGGGAATGATGTGGGGAACAAAGGCAGAAGGAAATGTAGATAAAATTAAATTTCCTTATAACCTGCAGCCCATTGACAAATACTTGAGGCAGGCAGAATATAACATTCCTCCAGGAACTCCCAACTGTCTTAATGTTAATGCTTTGCTAGAGGGAAAAACAGCCTTAGCTGGACAATAACTAGACCTCCAGGATCCTGTGAGTCTTCTTTAGTATATGAAGTTTTGGAAACTTCCCTTTGTGTTTACATCCCCCAATTCCAGAGTATATAATCAGCCATTCCTCCCAACCCCAGTGCAGTCCTTTCTGCCCATGGGTCCTGTCCCCATGTTTTAATAAAACCACATTTTTTGCACCAAAGACATCTCAATAATTCTTTCTTGGCCATCAGCTCTGAACCCCAACATTTCCACATCATCTACATATAGTCTTCAAGTGGTCTTTCTGCAGAAGTAGCGTGTCTACCCTGATTCTGATAGAGTCAGCCTGGAGCCACTGCCAGATTATCTGAATTTATCAAAAATCTAAGAAGTATTATTATGTTTGCTATTTAGAAGGTAAGATAGTCATTACATCAAAATCAGAAGATTTTTGGACTTTCTACACTTATTTTATAGTTTAGTATTTTCACATTTGAATTATATATGGGGAAAGTCAAGAGCTTTTCAGCACTTAGAGCTGCTAGGTATTAATCTGTCCAGGACTGAAGCACTTGGTAAAGAAAGTGTTGACCATGTTAACAATGGGAGTATTGTTAAAGAGATTTAAGGAAAAGGGTATAAGCCCAGAATCTGGGGGTCTGGAGCTGAATGATTCTCTCTACAAACAAAGGCCCTTACCCATAGATCCTACCAGAAGCTTCCTATCTGTCTGCAGCAAGTTAGTTGGAGTACTGAGGAGAGACTCTCAGACTAGTTTCCAGAGAGCAGATGCTAGCTGGTGAGCCTCATCAGGCTATATCAGGTCTGCCAAGCAGAAAGACCCTGTGGAGAGGCTGTGGGTTAGGGACTCATGATTGTAGCTGTTGTGAGATGGTCCAGGGCTCCAGCGCTGCCAAGCAGGCACCTGCTCCCAGCATTGAGATTAGGAGAGAAACCAAGCAAACAAACAATCCCATCAACCAGTATTTAACCTCCTGTTGCTGTTCTTGACTCACTGGGGATGATGGAAAAAAAGTACTGGAGCAGTAAGGCATGATTTCTCTATTGGCTAATGACAAAGAAGTTAAAGTTCCCCCTCTGAAACTAGCCAGTACAAAGCATAGTCGACATCACAATGTGATTAGGGGTCACATTTCAGCCACTGATTCATGAAAATGAAGCTCCTTGAAATTCTGCATGCCTCCTTAAACAAACAGAAGCTTCAATCTTCATCCTGGGCTCTTGCCTGAGTCTATATTAGACAAATATGGAAATCCAGTTCAGGATTTTATTTCCACTGTCAGGGCCTGAAGCATTAATTTAAAGACTTGGCCCAGCCAGACGACTAGATCCCTGCTTGAGCCGGTGCATTCACTTGAGATAATTTAGTAGCAGGGGCTTTCACCTCCAGCAAGCATAAGTAAATCCTAGATTAGCGGTCCTTGTCATTCCTAAATGGACTGTACATCTCCTGCTGCTGGGCCTTCATTAACAAACTGAATAAACTGAAGGATAAATAAACAAGCTTCTTGCCATGCACACATGTACTCACAACCTCCTCCACTTTCATCTCTTGACTCCTGGGATTCTTACTTCATGCTGAGTTCTCTGAACAGTATTTTCCTGTGTCTTTTACAACATGTCCACTTCTCTTAACTCTACTTTCTTCAATTCCTCTTTGTTTCCCAACTGCATAGTGTCATCATCTCCCACAGACTTCTTTTTGTTTCCTCTGTCTATAGTAGCAGTTCATGTTCAAAAAAGAGCTTCCCGTTCCCTACCTTTTGCCCTCCTCCCAACACAAACAACCCTAAATAACAACCCATGTCATTATAGATGAGGAGATCAAGGCATGAGTAACTCACAATGCCATCTCTAGACTTAAAGGACTGGACAACATTTCGAAAAGGATTGGAAAAAAGGAATTGACATGGGCAGGTGGGCAAGAAGGAGTCCTGAGTTTGATGCTAGCTGGGTGACCTTGACAATTTCTTGATCATTCCCTACACTTCTGTAAAACAACAACAACAAAACAGACATAATTTAAATGCCACCTACCTGTTCTTTTCATGGGAGATTCATAAATCAGCTACATAAAAGAAAAATCCTCAAAAGGCATAAAGAACCCCCATAAATCCCTCTCTGGAAAAGTGAGAAGAGTACTAAACATAGAAGGAGGAAGCTACCAAATTGTTCCCCATGAATCTGTCCCTGATTCTCTTCCCTTCTAACTCCATACTCTCTTCATGAAATATCTCATAGCTAAACATTCAATCTATGTGCAATTCCTAAATCTGGATCTCTGGGCCTGACCTCTCCACTTATGTATTTAATTGCATATTTACTGGACATATCATATGCACGTGGATGTTCTGCAGACATTTCATATTTAATTTATCCCACATCCCCTCTTCTTTTATTCTCTATTCCATAAAGAGAACCATTATCTATCCAATTATCATTGCTAAAAACATGGAGATTAGCATCTTCCTTACTCTTAACTCCATCCATTCTACCTCTATATCATAAGCATTTGTCCGTTCCTTTCCATCCCCACTGCCACCATTCTAGCCTTGGACATCATCATTTCTCACTTGTGTTATTGCAACTGTCTCTCTCTTTAGAGATTTTATTCATTCATTTCAGGGAGAGGGGAGGGGAGGAGCAGAGGGAGAGGGATAAGCAGACTCCCTGCTGAGCACAGAGCCTGACAAGGGCTTGATACCAGGACCCTCAGATCATGACCCAAACCAAAATCAAGAGTCAGACACTTAACTGACTGAGCCACTTAGGCACCCCACTGCAACAGTTTCTTAATTGGCCATGAACCCTCACCTTTTTCATGAACCTTCATATACTTGTCACTGTGTTTTCCTTTACCACCACTATTCCATTCCGCCGTCTCACTGCAATTAAGTACCTAGTAGTGTCAAACTGGGCCAGAACTCTACATGCATACTCCTATTTAATTCTGGCAGCAGTTCTTTGAGGTATGTGCTATTATTTTCATCATTTTACAGAGGAGGAAACTAAGGCTCAAAGAAAAGAAGTAATTTGTTCAACAATAAACAGCTCATTTAAATTCATTAAATTCAAATGGCGGAGCTACCAGACTCAAAGCCCATGTCCTTTCCACCGCACTGCCTCCCTTTTTCTATCATTGCATCTAGGATCTTCATTATACTTATTTGGTCCTTCTCTCCCTCCTAAACTGTGTTTTGTCATTCTGGTTCACTAATGTATCTCTAGCACTAAGCAACATGCCTGGCATCTAGCAGGTGCTCAATGTGTAATCATTAAATATGAATAATGACTGATTGAAATCCACCAAGGAATGTTCTCCACAAGTTCACACATCTCTATTTTTCCCACCTCATATTCTCACGGGGACACTACTTCACATATTGTGCCTAAATGAGGCCTAGTTTGGAACTATAACCTGGGGAAAATGTGTCAAAGAAATTCCACTGATTCTTTTCCCTCTTCCTTTGTGATGGCCCAAGATACTTTCAACCTGCTGGATTTTCATGCCTAGTAAAACCTTTCTCAGTCCTGGCACAGCCAAGAATGTGGCTAGATGGCACAAGTCCCAGCTACGAATAAGATTGGAAGTAGAGAGGTGTGAAGGATTGTTTGCTTTGACCCTCTCTGACTTAAAAGGGTACCACCCTATGCCCCTCTGAGCTAGTCAAAGAAAATCAGGCTAACCAAATATTACACATTTTTGACCAATAGAATTTGGCCAGGAGCCATCCATTTGGTTTAATGATGCAGCACATGCTCTTGGCACTTGAACTTTAATAAGGACTGTACAGGCATTTGGCAGCACACATTCTATCAAGAGATTTTGACAACTAGAAAGCAAACAAAAGGACAATTTATTTTTTTTTAATTTTATTTTATTATATTATGTTAATCACCATACAGTACATCCCCAGATTCCGATGTAAAGTTTGATGCTTCATTAGTTGCGTATAACACCCAGTGCACCATGCAATACGTGCCCTCCTTACTACCCATCACCAGTCTATCCCATTCCCCCACCCCCTCCCCTCTGAAGTCTTCAGTTTGTTTCTCATAGTCCATAGTCTCTCATGTTTCATTCCCCCTTCTGATTACCCCCCTTTTCTTTATCCCTTTCTTCCCCTACCGATCCTCCTAGTTCTTATGTTCCATAGATGAGAGAAATCATATGATAATTGTCTTTCTCTGCTTGACTTATTTCACTTAGCATTATCTCCTCCAGTGCCGTCCATGTTGCAGCAAATGTTGAGAATTCGTTCTTTCTGATAGCTGAGTAATATTCCATTGTATATATGGACCACAGCTTCTTAATCCAGTCATCTGTTGAAGGGCATCTCGGCTCCTTCCATGATTTGGCTATTGTGGACAATGCAGCTATGAACATTGGGGTGCATATGGCCCTTCTCTTTACTACGTCTGTATCTTTGGGGTAAACACCCAGTAGTGCAATGGCTGGGTCATAGGGTAGTTCAATTTTTAACTTTTTAAGGGACCTCCACACTGTTTTCCAGAGTGGCTGTACCAACTTGCATTCCCACCAACAATGTAGGAGGGATCCCCTTTCTCCACATCCTCTCCAACAATTGTTGTTTCTTGCCTTGTCTATCTTTGCCATTCTAACTGGCGTAAGGTGGTATCTCAGTGTGGTTTTGATTTGAATTTCCCTGATGGCTAATGATTTTGAACATTTTTTCATGTGTCTGTTAGCCATTTGTATGTCTTCATTGGAAAAGTGTCTGTTCATATCTTCTGCCCATTTTATGATTTGTTTATTTGTTTCTCGTGTATTGAGTTTGAGAAGTTCTTTGTAGATCTTGGATACCAGTCCTTTATCTGTGGTGTCCTTTGCAAATATATTCTCCCATTCCGTGGGCTGTCTCTTAGTTTTTTTGACTGTTTCCTTGGCTGTGCAGAAGCTCTTTATCCTGATAAAGTCCCATAAGTTCATTTTATCTTTTATTTCTCTTGCCTTTGGAGATGTGTCGTGAAAAAGGTTGCTCTGGCCGATGTCATAGAAGTTGTTGCCTATGTTCTCCTCTAGAATTTTGATGGATTCCTGTCTCACATTGAGGTCTTTCATCCATTTGGAGTTTATTTTTGTGTATGGTGTGAGAGAGTGGTCAAGTTTCATTCTTTTGCATGTAGCTGTCCAATTTTCCCAGCACCATTTATTGAAGAGACTGTCTTTTTTCCACCGGATGTTTTTTCCTGCTTTATCAAAGATTAGTTGCCCAAAGAGCCGAGGGTCCATTTCTGGGTTCTCTATTCTGTTCCATTGGTCCATGTGTCTGTTTTTGTGCCAGTACCATGCTGTCTTTGGTGATCACAGCTTTGTAGTACAGCTCGAAATCCGGCATTGTGATGCCCCCAGCTTTGTTTTTCCTTTTCAACAGTCAAAAGGACAATTTAAATGCAGCATCACATCCATTCAAGCTGTCACTCAAGTGCCTAGCAGTGATCTGACACCAAATCAATAGTATTATGGTTCATTGAAGTCAGATCAATGGTTTCACAAAGTTTCAGAGCAGCAGCAGCAGCAGCAACACAATAGCAAACTTCATGTTTCCTGTCTATTATTACAAAGGAGGTAATCACTGTCTCGCTTCTTTCATTGCCAAAGCTTTAGCACACTAACGCCTGAAGACTCTGGGACTCTAATTGAGATGACTGGGTGTGCCGTGCCATTTTCTCCTCACCTACTTCCTCCCTCTATCCTACTTCCTCCTGCTCCATTCTCCAGTAAAAAACGGAAACTAGTTTGATAAGGATTTCCCCTCCTCCCACAAGAACCAGAGAGAGTCCAGCTTATAGACACTCTATGAGGAATCACCACAAGATTGTAAGTTCCCAAGGAAAAGACTACTTTTGAAGCTAGCTCAAGCTTGGAGGTTTCAAATGCCTCTTGGACTCTTTACCCCCTGTGTAGTCACATTGACTGGACCTGTGAGAGGCTTATCTTTTCAACTAGTAGAAGACTCTGAATAGCAACTTCCCACTCTTTCCTATTTTCCCAGGTTCCCAAAAGCTAATACTTGAGAGTATTAATATTCCAGAAGTTTCTGGAGAGGAGTTTAATCATTTGGGTAGCTTAATAACAATTATACAAATATAAATTCCCCAAAGAATTAAAGGAGGAAAACCACAATCTCCAAATGCCCCCAGTACCTTGGAAAGGGGAACTGCAGGAGCCTCCGTAAAGTTGAAAAGCCTGTAGTCGCAGGGACAGTGCAGCATTAGATGGGCGGGTCAAACGGGGTACATTGATTTCAGGGCTCAAATGAATTTCTCCCCGATGCCAGAGCACCTATTTCACTCACCAACCTAGCCAAAGTCCTGCACATCAATGAGATGAGGATGAATTATTGAAAAGCTTCTGGATAAAATGCTGCACTCTGCCATTTCCTACAAATCAAATTATTGAGAGAGATATTTGATTGTAAACATATTTAGAAAATGATTTCATTGTCGTTAGGTTGGTTTTGCTTGCTCCCCCACCCTCAAAATTTCATTTGCATTAAAGTGCTACAAAGTTAAAAAGGTCACACACACATACCCTCCCAACCAGGAACTTGCACACCAGATTCAAATGTAAATAAATTTAATCAGCAAAAAATGAAAACCTATTATAAGCAATAGAAAATCCTTTAAATCATGCCTAACATCCTTAAACAGATTGCCTCCTCCTTACTCAGGCCACTAGCACATAGTTATTCTGACAACAAATGGCTGTTTTTTTTTTTAGATGGAGGGACCCAAATTCTATTTATAGTTCTCAAGCTGCAGACCTAATGGGGTTAACCAGGTTCCACTGCTGGTTCAAGTAAGATCTCAATTTCAATCACAGTACACTTTCAGAGCCTACTGTCTCTGGAGGTGGAAGTGTGGTCCCACCCGGCTGGATCTCTAGTAGGCTGCATCACAGGCACAAAAGCCCACTCAACCAAGGCTGAGCAGATTGTTTCTTACTGCCTTGGGCAGAACAGTCATTGAAAAATAAGGCATCAGATGACCCAAAGGCCAAATTGCTTCTGTTGAGAGACTTGCCTAATGGCATTCGACTAAGATGCCATTGCCCAAGGGAGCCTCTAAGCAATGCCTTTGGCTCTAAGCACTGGAAACACAAAGAAATGAAAATCTTGGACTTCCCTGCTATGACATGGTGACAAAAGAAGCATCTAGTGGCAAGAGTGAAAGATGCATTATTTCAATATTCAGTCCTTTTTTTCAACAACTTTGTATTGAGTACCTGTTATATGCCAGGTATTGAATTTAAACCAGAATCATGAAGTCCCATTATCAAATTTCCAGGACCCTCAGACTCAGTTTTCCCTTCAAACAATGACAGTAATGCAGGTGTGAGTCATTGAGATGTCGTGGAATTTCATCAATTAGAAAAAAGCTTCTCGCTCAGCACAGAGTCTGCCTGTCCGTCTCCCTCTATCTCCCCACCCCGCTTGTACTCTCTTTCTCTCTCTCGAATAAATAAATAAATAAATAAATAAATAAATAAATAAATAAAATCTTAAAAAAAAATAAACGAGCTTCTAGACAATGTGAACTGGTAATGCAGTCAACATGTAGCTATTGATTGTTCACTTTGTACAAAAAAATTGAAATAAGCACAGTAACCAATGGCAATAAGAGTGGGAGTGGGACACAAAGGAAGGCAGGCATGGTTTAGTCAAAACGACAGTGGGAATACAAGGAAACAATAGACAAGGTTCAGTTTTAATTCATTTGTCTCTGTTTTAGCTACAACTAAACAAAGCCATTTTGTACTTTAAATTCATTATTAACTCACCCACTTGATATTATTTGAACACCTGTGCGCTCAGCACAGTGCTAGGCAACCTAGGAATATAAAAATAATGGCTTATATAATAACAGCAACCACTAATGAAAGAACTACTATATACCAAACTCTGTGATAAATGCTTTTACAGGTTCTTTTGCATCACTCTTACAAAATCACTGCAACTTAAATGATCTGGTATGTAATAATTTATAGAGGTTGTGTTAGGTTCAGGGAAAACTACCAGCCAATAGTTAATGGTACCATATATGTAACATAAGTGGAACAAAGAGCTCCCTGAGAACTATGATCTTAGGAAACACTATTATTTTACCATTGTTTATTATATTCATTATAATGATAATAACAGGTGGAACCATTTATTAACGTGCCAAATGCTGTGCCAGTGGCTTTCCCTGCATTACCTTTTTCATTCTGCACAACAACACCATGAGGTATTCTTATCCCTATTTTACAAAGAAGGAAACTGAGGCACAAAGGGTAAAATAACTTGCCCAAGACTCCATAGCTAGTAAAAGGCAGAGTCAGGACTGGAACTTTCATCTGGCTGCCTCCAGAGCTCTTTTCATTACCCTCACTTTAAGGTCCCTGACTTCAGGTGTTTCCATTGTAGTGCGGAAAATGAAACACACCCAACAAACATGTTAAGTACACAATTGTAGGCAAGTCATCTAACCTCTCAGTTTTCTCACCAAAAAAATGGGGATAATAATACCTAACTTACCAAACTTGAAGGCTGATTGTGATAATCAAGTGAAATGTTTTGGAAACCTGTTGCATAGCATTTTGCAATTTATAAAGAAAATAAAAGAAGGAAGTGTGCAGTAATCACTGCAAATAAAAGTTCAGGTATTCCAATAGTCAGATACCTAGGTGGCCTTCTTTGTGTATTTTTCCTTTTAACCCCTTTACTAGTAAGATCCCGTACTCTCATCAAAAACAGGAGGCTTGGGGCCTTAACCTTAACACTGGCTATTTCCTCTGCCTGAAATCCTCTTTCCCTAGATACCCCCATGCTTACAATAATAACCATGGAGATTCCTTATTCCACTGTTTTATTTTTTTCATGGTACTCATCACTACCTAAAATTATCTCATTTATTCTTTTATAATTATCTGTTGATCTCCACATGCTGGGATATATTCCCCTTGAAAGCAGCAATTTGCCTCTTTTTGTTCATTTGTGTATCCTCAGTTCCTTGAATAGGGTGAGGAACATAGAAGATGCTCAAAATATATCCGCATAATAAATGTAATAACAATGCATGGCAATGAAACAAGAAGCATTACAAGGCTTTATAATATGAATAGGTCCAAACATAAGAACCAGAAGTCAAAAGGTAGAGCAATTACTCTGAGCTAGGATAGACCAGTAAAACACATCAGATGGGCATGCACTTGAGATCCTCCTTGAGGAATAAGGAGCATTAGAATGAGGAAAGGGCAGCCAAACGGGCAGGATGGATGGCATCAGGAAAGGATGAATGTAGGAGTGAATATGCCTTGTCCCAGGAACAGAGGTGAGCTCAGTCTGCAGGAAGTTAGTGGGGTACAGAAGTTGGAAATGTACAAAGGTAAGTTGTGGGCAGATTATAGAGATCATTGAGTGGCAAGTTAAGAAGTTTGGAAAAACAATGAAAATAATTTTTTTTAAAAAAGAAAGTGAAATAAGGATTAGAAAAGAAACTATAGTTTTCTTTTCTTCATGGTTGTTATCACAGGCATGGGAGGGAGGCTCTAAGGATTGCATTTCAGATAAAGGGAACAGGGAATGGCAAATATTAAGGCTTCAAACTTCCTTTTCTTGCTTAGAATATGGTGTCTCACTATAAAGTGTTTATAAGGAAAACTACATAAAGAAGGTTGAACAGCTATCAGTGAAATTGTTACTAATGCAGGCTGTCTGGGTCTGAGGACCCAGGGAGGGTTCCACAGAACCTGCCAGGAAGATCCTTGGCTTTGTAGGATAGAAATCTAACATGAGCCAAGAGAAAGTGAGAGAAGGGTTTACTGAAGACCTAGAATGAGTGCAGGAACAGACAGAGCATCTGGGAGACTCAAAAAGACAGAAGAGTGAGTCTCATCTTTGCTTGGGGTCTGGGGTTTTTATTGAAGGCAGTGACCTGGTATACTTGTCTTCTTGGGCATCCAGGAACTGGTTGAAACAAAGACAAGTGTTTAGGTGTCCTCCACAAGTCACTTAAGGCAGGGATCTTGGGGTTAAGGTGTCTGGAGTCAGGGGTCTAGGAAAATGTTCATGACAATCCCACCTGGTTACTCTTTAAATGTTATCTGTTGTGCTGGAAGACTCCAAAGAAATCATTAACTCCTTGACCTTTACAAGGATGACATACATTATCTGTTCTATAGGGTATGTGTAAGGTGAGGTTGTAATTACTAGCAAGAATAGAAGCAACAACAAAATATAACAGTCTTTCATAGGGTCCTTTCAATTTCCCTGTCTCATCTACAAGATAGGGATTATTATCTTCACTGTACAAAAAGGAAACTGGGGCTTAGAGAGGATGGGTAACTAACAGAAATTTATATACCTAGGAAGGGTCACACCTAGAGAAAGCAATTCTTGGCAAGAAAATCATTTCCCCTTTCACCATTCGCTTCCCCAGCCAACTTTCATGCAGATTTGATTACCAGAAATCATGTTGCTATTGGCCAAGACCCTTAATCCAAAATTACTTCTATAAGATACACAACATCCAGAGAATTGCTGCCATTGTTACTTTCTCAGAGTTACAAGTCAAATGTGCTCACCTAGAGTAATTCTTCCATCTTGATTTAAGCTGGCTATGTCCTCCAGCAAACCAAGTTCCTGGTTTAATGGCCAAATCCATCTTTAAGTCTCTTGAACTATGCAATTTAAAAATCATGGCCTGGAGGTGCTACATTTGCAGCTCCTCTTAAGGCAGCTGGTTAACAGCATTAGCTACAGAACGTGGAACCCTCTCCCAGCAGAAACTGCAACTGAGCAACCACTGCCAAATAAGGAAGGGACACTGCAGTCCCTCCCTGTGGGTGCTGTTAGTTTCTCTCAATCAAGAGTACTGTAATTAACTGTACAGGTATCACCAGAAAACTTCTGAAAAGAGGCCTGTAAATTCAAGTGATGTGAAAGGTGCCAGAAATAATAATAGAATCATCTTGGATATATATTTAGAAATGCTGAGAATGTTCAAGGCTGGTGAAAAACAGCACATGTGTTAAAGTTTTAGGAATTGATACTCCTACAGCAGAAACAGTGTATGAAGCAAAGGAGGGTAGAAGAGCACTAAAGCCCTTCTTGGCTATGAATTACCTTTACTAGTGGGTTTGTCATGTTGCTATTGCTGCTGTTGCTATTGCTGCTGTTTGTAAAATAAAATTGATTTTAGGTACAGCTAGGAGAAGCATTAACATGGTGTGGGAGGAATAGAAATCTTGGCATAGGTTTATTTAATGTTTATAATATTAGAGATGAAGGCCAATTTTTTTCAGTCAAAATGCACATATTTCTTTTCTTTTTCTTTTCTTTCTTTCTTCCTTCCTTCCTTTCTTTCTTTCTTTCTTCTTTTTTTTTTCTACAAGAGGTCAATGGGATGTAGGATTCCCATAGTAAAACTTCACATTTAGAAGAATTTTTGAAACACAGCTCTTCTAACGTATAAGGTATTCCAGGTCTTACGATAGGAAAGCCAGAGACAGAGGAAATGAGCCTTAAATTCTCTTGCCCACAACATAACAAAACATGCTTCAGCTTCACATTGGACCATTCCCCAGGTGAATTCAACAGTTTACCTGACACGAATTAGACCACTTAGTGTTCCAGTTGCATCTTAAGCCTTTAGAAGCTCAACAAATACATAACCAGTTATGTGCATATAAAATACACACTAAAATAAAAAGGCAAAACTTTAATAAATTAGCTGTAAATACCCCCAAAATGAGTTCCTTTGGAATGGGAACCTAGTCTCCTTCATAATTGTATCCACTGCAGAGATTAACATAATACCTGACACACCCATAGGTACTCGATTGAGTTTCTCATAATTGAATTGAAAAAAGAGTGTGTAAACCAAATGAAAGGAGTTAATGAAGGCAATCCATTGTAAAGATATTTAACAGAGCAAGTTTCATCCTCACTGTACCTGGGACACCAAGCTGTTGATCTCATGTGGCTCTCTTAATTTGAGAACCAAGATCACCCACTTTTTCCGATTAAAAGAAAGGGCAACTACTCCAAGCACTAGTGCCTACCTTCTCCCATTGCAGAGGTTCACATTAAGGGGATTTTAATGCAACATCTTTTAGAAAGCAGAAATCTGTGTTTTCTGTCAACAACTGGCTCATTTTAAATGATCAAATTCTGTGTATAGTCACGTGGTCTAGCATTGTTCAAGTAATTCTTTTCTAACCCAGAAATGACGTTAGAAATTTCTAAGTTTCTGTCATACAACAAATTGTTCTAACGCTTTTTTAGAAAATGAAATTTACCAAAAATTGATTACCAACAAGTATATCCCAATGTTGTCTCCTCAATCTTTCCTACTTTAATCTTGAGGACTCTGCTTTTACTGAAATGTTTATAAGACATAAATTTTGCCTGGAAACATGTTTCATGATAACATAAATTTATGCATCTGGATGTAATAGAAAAAAAAAGTGTTAGTTCCTAAACATTGGCCTAGTATCCTATAAGAGATTAAATAACTCTGGGCTACTGATGTAGAGGAGGTTTTGCACTATAATCAAGTGCTCTTGAGACTACTAAATATGCGCTTCCTCTCTAGTGCACTTGCATGAACGATTTACTCCAATGAAAACACTAAATTTTGCCATTATAGACTTTCTTCTCATTATGAAATAATAACATTACTTGAAATTTTAATAATGTACAGGAGGCCTTAAGTTGAAAAGTTCTTTTCCCACACCACACTTCAGATCATCACCAACATACCCCAGTCCCACTCTCCAGTAGTAACTACTATTAACAAATTTCTAGGTATACTTCCAGAAATTTTCTATACATATACAAGTATATGTGTAATAATTGAATTTTACGCAAATAATACCATGTATACTTATTTACAACTTGTTTTTCAACTTAATATATCTTGGGTATCTTTTCTAGTAAGAATATATATAGTTCCTTATCCTTTTTAGTGGTTATGTAGTATTCCATAATTTAAATGTACCATACTTGACTTAACTGATCCCCCATTAATAGATATTTGGTCATTTCTAGTTCATGCTATCACACATGATCAACTTTGTACATATTTCTTAGGGCATAAGCAAGAATTGTTGGATGGAAGGTAACACATGGGAATATAAAATGGTGCAGCTGCTTTGGAAAATAGTTCGGTAGTTTCTCAAAAGGCTAATCATAAAGTTACCATAAGATGCAGCAGTTTCACTCCTAGTTACCTACCCAAGAGAAATGGAAACATATTTTTATGCAAAACCTTGTACACAAATGTACACAGCAGCGTTACTCATAAGAGCCAAAAACTGAAAACAAACTCAAATGTTTATTAACTAATGAATGGATGCATAAATGAAAGCTGGCAAGTATATCCATAAAATTACATAATATTCAGCCATAAAAGGAATGAAGTACTGATGCCATGTTAAAACATGGATGAACCTTGAAAACATTATACTGAATGAGAGCTCATGAAAACTCACATATTGTGTGATTCCATTTATACAAAATATCCACATCCGGCAAATTCGTAGGGACTGAAAGTAGATTAGTGGTTGCCAGTTGGTGGGGAGAGGAAGGAATGGAGAGTGACTGCTAATAGGTGTAAGTATTCTTTTTAGGGTCATAAAAATGTTTGGGAATTAGATGGTGATGACTATACAATCCTGCCAATATCCTAAGAAAACATTGAGTTGTACACTTTAAATAGGTAAATTTTTTGGCATGCAAATTATATCTCAATAAAGCAGTTTTAAAAAATAACATAAAGCCTTTCAAAGAAGGGTCAGTCTGGAATACATACATTCTACTGGAATACTTTTTTTTTTAAAGATTTATTTTATTTTATTTTATTTATTTGACAGACAGAGATACAGCCAGCGAGAGAGGGAACACAAGCAGGGGGAGTGGGAGAGGAAGAAGCAGGCTCATAGCAGAGGAGCCTGATGTGGGGCTCGATCCCACAACGCCGGGATCACGCCCTGAGCTGAAGGCAGACGCTTAACGACTGCGCTACCCAGGCGCCCCTGGAATACTTTTATCTTGGAATGTTCCCCACATACCCCAGAAAAAATTTGCCTTTATATAATTTCTCCCACCAGACAGTTAAAATGTTTTTCCTCATTTTCTAAAGGAAATGACTGTGTTTAAATTTGAAGAGAAAAAATTAAATCAAAGATTAGCTTTCAGAGACAAGCTTAAATGTCTTTTTTTTAAATACTGTTTCTGTGTTGTTCTTGTTTTTTCTAATTATAAAAGTAGCACATACTGTATGAAATTTGGAAAAGACATAAAAGCCTAAAAAGAAGAAAGTAAAGATTATCTGTCATCCCACCACCCAGAGATAATCATTGTTCACATTTAAGTTTATTTTCTTCTTGTCTTTAAATATACTTTTGTTTATGAAATTGGGATCACACTCTGTATCCACAGTTTTGTACCTTACTTTCTTATTTTAGTATTATGATATCATGATCATTTTCTCATTTCTAAAACATGATTTGAAAGAGCTACATAATTTTCTATCCTATGCCTATACCAAAATTTATTTAACCAGTTCCAATTTTTAGATATTTAGTTGCTTCCAATTTTTGCTTCTGGAACTGTTTTTGTGGCTAAATCTTTTTGTACATTCTTAATTATTTCCTTAAGATAAATACCTAACAGTGAAAGATATGCACATATTAAAGCTTTTTTTATGTATTCTCAAATTGCCCTTCAGAAAGGTCAGACCAATTTATAACTCATTTAGAACTGTTTCTCCCTTAAACTGTCCAACACTGGCTATGACAATTTGTTTTTAATTTTTTAATTGTTGTCAATGTGTTAGGTATCATTAGAGTATGAGCTCATTGTTCTTCAAATTATGACTATTGGCCATTTTTATTTCATTGTTTTCAGTCTTTGCATGTATGAGTGTGTGTGTGTGTAAACTGTCCACTTCCTTTGTCTTTTTGTCTATTGTGATGTTCATATTTTTCTTATGAATATCTAAGAGCTCCTTATATATTAATAATATCAAGTATTTGTCTTTAAAGGCCACTTCCATACCTGTAGTACTACTGTACTTTGGAGGCTTTATGTCTTCATCAGGGCAAAGGTTTCCAAAATCCAAGGAAGAGAAAGGACAGAAATATTCCTTTTCCTTTCTTTCCACCACAAAGTAGAAGATATAAGGAACCCACAAATGATCTTAAAAATAAATGGACCACATTATTAGAGAAATAATTCAGTCTCCCCTATGGATTCATTAATGGGCCCTATAAACACCTTTTCTCCCAAATCTCTCTCGGCACCTAATGCCTGTTCTAAATCAACAGCCTTAGAGGCTGAGGGACTGCCTAAACCTTGCCTTTCCACCAACAACTCAAACTGCAGCCTTCTTCACAATCCTAGACACTTTAACACTTGCTGGTACTTAAAAAGCAAACTCTAGAGATTCTAATCACTAGGTCTAATTACAATGAAAGGAGAATTTTCACTAAAAAGTTAATAAAACAATTACGAAGCCAAATGTAATCCCATTCTCTTGACAGTCTGATAATATGGATTAAGCTGTGTTTCCAAACCCTGACTTCTGTGAACCACATCTATGAGCAAGGGGAAAAATCTCTTTTTACTATTCAAGAGGAAAGGGCCCTTGCGGACCTCTTACAATATGTCCACTCTGAACCATGTACAGGCCTGGAGTAAAGAAGGAATCAGCTTACTGACCATTTGCTATGGTTTGAGAAGTACCTGGAGGCCCTGAGGTTCAAATAATTTTGAGCCCAGGGATTAATGTCTGAAATACCACCATGAGTTTAGACTGAACATAGAGGGCTCAGTTCAAATGTAAGAAACCGCACGGAGGAAGGTTTCTAGTCAGACTCCTCAGTGAAAGTGAGGGATATTTGGTTCCCTCACAGGCACAGGTGTGGATGAGGCATGAGGAGAAGAAGAGAGTATGATGTGCAGAGTGCCTGAGGACAAACATAATTGGTCCATAAATCTGCCCCAGGCCATAACTGACAAGGCATAGCTACAAATACTCCCCATGTTGCTTCAATAGCACAAGTGAATAACAGTTCTTTTTCTAGCAGACAAAAGTTTTGCTATTTCCACTGCTGCCTTTGACCTAGATAAGACTCATCTTCACCTAAGAAAATAAGTATCTAGATTTCTCTTATATCTTCATAACAAAGCTTTATCACATAGCTCTATGGGCCAGGGACAGTTCTAAATGCTTTACAGTATTAACTCATTTATATTTCACAACCACACTAACAAGGTAGCTACTAATATTATCTTAATTTTACAGATAAGGGAACCAAGGGAGAAAGAAGAAGCAGAACTGATATTTGGACACAAATTTGGGAGAATCCAAAGTTAATGTTATAATCCATACTGGGAAGCCATTTGTACATTGCCAAAAAGATAGCATTCATGGCAAAGAGTCATTGTTACTATTCCATTTTAGCTTTTGTTTCATAGTTTGGGTGTCCTTTTAGGAGTTATTTAAATGTAGGGGGTAGCTTTTTAAGGCGCTTATAAGTGTTGTTGGGAGCATAAGCCTTAAAATCAGATGGACTTGGATCATCCCAACCCTGCCACACATTAGCTCTGTAAATTTCAGCATTACTTCACACCTCTGAGAATCAGTTTCTTCATCTATAAAATGGATTTGATAATAATAATCCTTATCTCATAGGGCTATTGTGAAGATTACATGAATTAATATGTGTAAAAATTTTACTACAGTACCTAGAATGTAGCAAGAACTCAGTATATATTACTTATACATATTATAAAGCTGGAGAAGAAGACTTTAAGGACACTCTAGAGTTTAGCCTCAGTTTGACATTATTCTGAGTGGCAAAGATGTGCCACCATTCAAGAGGGAAGCCTTCTGAGCAAGAGAGCCAGGCAGCAGTTACCTACAGAGCCAGCCTCAACAAATGACTGCTGCAGCATTCCCAACAGCACTGTTTGTATGCTGACAGCAATGGTGAATGGCAGAATGTACTACTAGACAGTAGCTCAGTCTTTTCAATCACACCTGCGGAGTCTTCCCTTCAAATCCAGGTACCAAGCTACCAGACACTCTTCACCTTCCATTGGTTTCTCTTATTCACCAGAAATTTGTTTATCAGGCTTAGGAAATTCAAGATGCAAGCCTCAGTTTCCTCATCTTTAGAGGATCAAAATTGCATTTATATTCCCAGGCCGAAAAAAATCTAATTAATTCATAAAAGAGGACCATATATTATAATATAATGGCCAAGGAAAATAGATCTAGGTAGATCTGAGTTTAAACATGGCTCTCAAGTAATGAATCATGGAACATTACATCAAAAACTAGGGATGTACTGTATGGTGACTAACATAACATAATAAAAAATTATTATAAAAAAATAATAAATAAACATGGCTCTGTCACTTCAGGCTATGTGACCTTAGGCAAGTAACGTACCTTCCCTGAGACTCATTTTTTATAAAACGAAGGACAGTCTTGGTTGCTGCAAATAGTGAAAGAAATGTTGGGTGTGAGAGTGCTTTGCAAACACTAAGGGATATATGAATGGTAAGTATGCTAATGTAGTCAGCATATGCAAATAAAAATACTAAAAATAAAAATTGCTGTAAGACTGGTTAAAATTCTAACAGAAAAACACCACCAATGAATTATAAATTATGTATTACTTGTTTATTATTACTATCATTTTGACTGCCAAAGTTCTAGAAAATACAAGTATAATTTGAAGCAAAAGAAGGAATAAATAGAGATCTGTGGAGAAATTTTGAAGAAACCTTGTGGGCAGTTTTTAGTAGATGGCACTAGTTCTTCAGAACGTCTCAATTCTCTGTAAAATGTATGGTTTCCCTTTTTCTTGATTTGGGGGGGTGGATGATAAAGGATTACCCATGGTGAAGGGTCCTCCAAAACCCCCAAAGAAAAGTCTATGTAGGTACGTTCTCAGCTGGAAAGGACGAATACTGCAGACATCTTGACTCTCCCCAAACAAATCCCATTGTTAGGTCTCAGGAACCCTCTCCCAAGCAGAGCACAGCAGTCAGGACTGCATTGTTATCATACAGTCACTAGGGACACCCTCTATGCCTCCAATTTCCTGGAGATTAGTGTAACCAGAACAATTTTTCTTCTTACCTTTGCTGAGATAGGGCAAAATTTTGAAAAGTGACCTCAGAGAGAAGCTAAGGAAAAACAATAAAGAAATAGGCAAAAACAATTCAAGAGTAGAGAGACCAATGAGTTCAGAGAGCACCAATTTCTTGTATCTATTTGTATTAACTCTGATTACATAACTTGGCAGTTATCTACTAAATTTGAAATGAAAGTATTCTTCAGCCAAACAATTCCACTTTCAAGTCTCTATTCAGAGAAAGTCTTGCACATGAGCAGAAACAGGAATTTGCAAGGATGTTCAGTAAAGAACTGCTTGTAATGAAGAAAGAAAAGAGGGGTGGAGGAGAGCAAAGGAGGGTGAGAAGAAATGGGGACAGAAAGAGGGAGATAGGGAAAGGAAGAAAGAAAGGGAAAGAAAGAAAGAAAGAAAGAAAGAAAGAAAGAAAGAAAGAAAGAAAGAAAGAAAAAGAAGAAGAAGAAGAAGAAGGAAGGAAGGAAGGAAGGAAGGAAGGAAGGAAGGAAGGAAGGAAAGAAGGAAGGGAGGAAAGAAAAGAGAAAAAGAAAAAAGAAAGGAAAAGAAGGAAAGAAAAAAAGAAGCATTTGTATCAACTATGGTTTATCCAAACAACATAGAATACTGATCAACCATTTAAAAGGAGATAGATCTGTCTATACTAACACAGAAAAACAACGTTAACGAATTGTTGAATGAAAAAGAAGCAAACTATACAGCAATGAATACAGTAGGATATTATTTATGTGGAAAAAACCACAAAACCAAACGTTTTTATGTTTCTACCTATGTAGTCAAAGTCATAGAAAAATTTCTAAGAGGATGCACATCAAGCTCATGGTT
Organism: Ailuropoda melanoleuca; assembly: GCF_002007445.2. Classification (NCBI taxonomy): domain Eukaryota; kingdom Metazoa; phylum Chordata; class Mammalia; order Carnivora; family Ursidae; genus Ailuropoda; species Ailuropoda melanoleuca. The sequence continues at coordinate 495,754 of NW_023255341.1, forward strand.
AAAGGAAGGTCAAAGAGAATTTTTGCTTTGTCTCTACTGTGTGAGTTTTTTTATTAAGTTTTTTACTTTACTTCCAGTATACTTAACATACAGTGTTATATTAGTTTCAGGTGTATAATATAGTGATTCAATAATTCTATACATTACTCAGTGCTCATCATGATAAGTGTACTGTTTAATCCCCATCACCTATTTCACCCATCCTCCCCCCATCTCCCCTCTGACAACCATCAGATTGTTTTCTGTGGTTAAGAGTCTGTTTCTTGGTTTGGGTCTCTTTTTTTTCTTTGTTCATTTGCTTTGTTTATTAAATTCCACGTATGAGTGAAATCATATGCTGTTTGTCTTTCTCTGACTGACTTACTTCACTTAGCATTACACTCCCTAGCTCCATCCATGTCATTGCAGATGGCAAGATTTCATTCTTTTTTATAGCTAAAAAAAATATTCCATTGTACATATACACCACTTCTTTATCCATTCATCTATTGGTGGACACAGGCTAGTTCCATAATTTGTATATTGTAAATAATAGTGCAATAAACACAGGGCTACATGTATCCCTATGAATTAGCATTTTTGTATTTTTTGGGTAAATACCCAGTAGTGCAATTACTGGATCCTAGGGTAGTTCTATTTTTAACTTTTTGAGGAACCTCCATACTCTTTTCCATAGTGGCTGCACCAGTTTGCATTCCCACCACCAGTGCACAAGCATTCCTTTTTCTCCACATCCTCGCCAACAACTTATCATTTCTTTTGGTTTTGATTTTAGCCATTCTGTGAGGTGATAATCTCATGGTAGTTTTGATTTGCATTTCCCTGATGATGAGTGATGTTGAGCATCTTTTCATGTGTCTGTTGGCCATCTGGATGTCTTCCTTGGAGAAAAGTCTGTTCATGTCTTCTGCTCATTTTTTACTTGGATTATTGGGGTTTTTTTGTTTTGGGTTTTTTTTTTTTTTTGGTTGTTGAGTTGTATCGGTTCTTCATACATTGTGGATATGAACCCTTTATCGGATATGTCATTTGCAAGTATCTTCTCCCATTCCATTGGTTGCCTTCTGGTTTTCTTAATTGTTTCCTTCACTGTGCAGAACGTTTTTATTTTGATGTAGTCCCAGTAGTTCATTTTTGCTTTCATGTCCCTTGTCTCAGGAAACATATCTAGAAAAAATGTAGTTATGGCCAGTGTCAGAAAAATTACTGTCTGTGCTCTGTTCTAGGATTTTTATAGTACCAGGTATCACATTTGGGTCTTCAATCCATTTTGAGTTTATTTTTGTGTGTGATATAAGAAAACGGTCCAGTTTCGTTTTTTTCATGCAGCCATCCAGTTTTCCCAAAACCATTTGTTAAAAAGATTTTTTCCTATTTCATATTATTGCTTCCATTGTCCAAGATTAATTGACCATATAGTTGTGGGTTTAATTTCTGGGATTCCTGTTCCATTGATCTATGTGTCTATTTTTTGTGCCAGTACCACACTGTTTTGATTACTATAGCTTTGCAATATAATTTGAAGTCTGGTGCCTGGGTGGCTCAGTTGGTTAAGCATCCAACTCTTTTTTTTTAAGATTTTATTTATTTGTGTGAGAGAGAAGCAGAGTGAGAAAGCACAGGCAGGGAGAGTGGCAGAGGGAGAGGGAGAAGCAGGCTACCTGCTGTATCACGTTGATTGACTTGCAAATATTGTACCACCCTTGCAACCCCCAGAAATAAATCCAACTTGGTTGTGGTGAATGATTTTTTTAATGTATTATTGAATTCAGTTTGCTAGTATTTTGTTGCAGATTTTTGCATTTATGTTCATCAGAGATATTGTTCTCTTTTTTTGTGGTGTCTTTATCTGGTTTTGGTATCAGGGTAATACTGGTCTCCTAGATTGAATTTGGAAGTTTTCTTTCCTTTTCTATTTTTTGGAATAGTTTGAGAAGAATAGGTATTAACTCTTCTTTAAATGTTTGGTGTAATTTGCCTGTGAAGTCTTCTGGTCCTGGACTTTTCTTTGTTGAGAGTGTTTTGATTACTGATTTCCTTTCATTGCTGGTTATCAGTCTGTTCAAATTATCTAATTCTTCCTGCTTCAGTTTTGGTAATTTATATGTTTCTAGGAATTTATCCATTTCTTCTAGGTTATTCAATTTGTTGGCATATAATTTTTCATAATATTCTCTTAGAATCTTTTTTGTTTCTGTGGTATTGGTTGTTATTTCTCCTCTCTCATTAGTGATTTTGTTTATTTAGCTCCTCTTTTTTTAAAGTGAATCTGGTTAGAGGTTTATCAATTTTGTTGTATCTTTTCAAAGAACCAGCTCCTGGTTTCATTGATCTGTTCTATCATTTTTTAGTTTCTGTATCATGTATTTTTGCTCTATTCTATATTATTTCCTTCCTTCTGCTGGTTTTGGGTTTTGTTTGTCCTTTTTCTAGTTCCTTTAGGTGTAAGGTTAGGTTGTCCATTTGACACTTTTCTTCCCTCTTGGGGTAAGTCTGTATTGCTATAAACTTCCTCTTAGAACCACTTTTGCTGCATCCCAAAATTTTTGGACCATTGTGTTTTCATTTTCATTTGTTTCCATGTAATTTTTTATTTTTATTTTTAATTTTTGATTTCTTGGTTGACTCATTCATTGTTTAATAGCATTTTATTTAGCCTCCATGTATTTGTGGTCTTTCCAGATGTTTTCTTGTGATTGATTTCTAGTTTAACAGCATTGTAGTCAGAAAAGATACACTCTATGACTTCATTCTCTTTGAATTAGTTGAGACTTATTTTGTGGCCTAATATATCATCTATTCTGAAGAATGTTCCCTGTGCATTTGAAGAGAATGCGTGTTCTATTGTTTTAGGATGGAATGTTCTGAATATATCTGTCAAATCCATCTAGTCCAGTGTGTCATTCAAAACCCCTGTTTCTTGTTGATTTTCTGCTTGGATGATCTTCCCATTGACCTAATGGTGTGATAAAGTCCCCTACTATTATTGTATTATTATCGATTAGTACCTTTATGTTTATTATTAACTTTTTTATGTATTTGGGTGCTCCCTTTTTGGGTGCACAAATATTTACAATTCTTATAACTTCTTATTGGATTGTCCCCTTTATTATTATATATATAGTGTCTTTTTTTATCTCTGATTACAGTCTTTGCTTTAAAGACTATTTTGACCAATATAAGTGGTGCTACCTCAGCTTTCTTTGACATCCATTTGCATGATAAATGTCTCCATCCCCCCATGTTCAATCTGCAGGTGTCTTTAGGTCTAAAATGAGTCTCTTGTAGTCAGCATATAGATGAGTCTTGTTTTTTCATCTGCTCTGTCACTCTATGTCTTTTGATTGGAGCATTTAGTCCATTTACATTCAAGTGATTATTGACAGATATGAATTTATTGACATTTTGTTACTTGTTTTGTGGATGCTTTTGTAGTGTTTCTCTAATCCTTTCTTCTCTTGTTCTTTTATGGTTTGTTGGCTTTCTTCAGTGTTATATTTGGATTCCATTCTCTTTATTCTTTACATCTATTACTGGTTTTTTATTTGTGGTTACCATTAGCTTTGTACATAACATCTTCTGCATATAGCATTCTATATTAAGTTGATGGTCACTTAAGTTTGAACTCATTCTTTGCTCCTCTCCCTCTCACAAAAGTTTTAGGTAAATAGCGCCATATTTTACATCCTTTTATTTTGTGAATCCCTTGACTGATTTTTACAGAAATACTTATTTTTACTGCTTTTGTGTTTCTTACTTTTCATACTCTCACTGATGGTCTTTCCTTTCCACTCTTGTAGGGCTGATTTAGTGGTCATGAAGTCCTTTAGTTTTTTTTTTTTTTTTTTTAAATCTGAGAAACGTTTTATCTCTGCTTCTATTCTGAATGACAGCCTTGCTGGATAGAGTATTCTTGGCGGCAGATTTTTACCTTTCTGCACTTTGAATATATCATGCCACTCCCTTTCGGTCTGCAACATTTCTGCTAAAAAATCCCCTGACAGCCTTACAGGATTTCCCTTGTATATAATTGTCTTCTTTTCTCTTGATACTTCTAAAATTTTTTCTTTATCCCTATTTTTTGACATTTTAATTATTATGTGTCTCAGTGTGGACCTCCTTGGGTTGATTTTGTTGGGGGATCTCTGTGCCTCCTGGATCTGGATATCTGTTTGCTTCCCAAGATTAGGAATGTTTCCAGCTATTATTTCTTCAATAAATTTTCTGCCCCCTTTTCTCTCTCTTCTTCTTCTGGGATCTCTATAATGTGAATGTTATTACACTTGATGGAGTCACTGAGTTCCCTAAGTTTATTATCATTTTGCATAATTTTTTCTTCTCACCTACTAAGCTTGATTACTTTCCATTATTCTGTCCTTCACAAAAATTGATTTGGTCTTCTGCTTCTTCTATCCTGCTATTTATTCCATCTAGTGTATTTTTAATTTCAAATATTGTGTTTTCATGTCTAATTGGTTCTTTTTATTCTCTGTGGTAAGGGTCTCACTATTGTCCCCCACTTTTTTATCCAGTCCAGTGAGCATTTTATGATCATTGCTTTAAATTTTCTATCAGACATATTACTTATCTCTCTGTTTTACTTAGGTCTCTTGCTGTGATTTTGTCCTATTTTTTTCATTTGAGACATACTTCTCAGTCTCCTCATTTTGCCTAACTTTCTGTGTCTGTTTCTGTGTGTTAGGAAAGTCAGTCACCTCTCCTGTTCTTGAAGGTAATGGCCTTATGAAGAAAAGGCCCTGTAGCGCCCTGCCGTGCAGTGTCTGCTATTCTCCAGGACCTGGTGCTTCAGGGAGTGTCTCCTATATGTATTGTATGTGTCCTGCTATTGTGTCCTGGCCACTTTTTCCTTCAGTCCAGGTGCCTGGAGAGGCTCTCCTTGCCTCTTGTGAGCAATGTTTGGTCCCTGGCCAGGTGGGGTGCATTTTAACAATGTGTACCCTGGTCTGCTTGCAAAATGAGACCTGCCACCCCCACTGACGGAGTTGAGGCCTTGGGTTGGGAAACAAGGTGTTGGCAGGGTATGCACCAGTCTTCTGGAGGAGGGTACCTGCAGTGTGAGACTGAGGCAAGCATGACTAGAAATGGTGGCTCCACCAAAGTGTGTAGGCAAGACTTGGTGCAAACAAGTTAGGTAGCAAGTGTCAGAACTGTCCTGGTTCCCACAGGTGGCCATGCATTTATGCTGGGGGATCTGAGAGGGAAATGACACCTGCCAGTTCCTTTGCTCCTGGTGGCCTCTCTGGGCCCTGCTCTGAGACGAGCAAATAACTCTCCCTCCAGTGTGCCCTAGGCATTTTTCAAACTGTTGCTTCTATGTTGCATCACCACTGTTTGTCATGCTGTCTTTTTAAGGGTGAAGATTCAGCTTTCTAACACCCTTTTGACTCTCCCAGAGCTGAGCCTGCTGATTTTTTAAATTCCAGGCTTTAAATCCCATTGCTTGTAAGAACTCACAAAATTTGGCCCCTCTTGCTTTCAAAGCCAAATGTTATGGGGATTTGTCTTCCCTGAGCAGGCTGCCCATGCGATAGTCTATTTGTTGCCCTTCACCATGCCCCCAGCTCCCTCCTGACCTCAGATGGGTACAGTCCGTTTTGCTCCCAAACCATTTTGCTCCATCGTTCCTACCTTCTTCTATGTGGCCTCTTCTCTACCTTTAGTTGTGGAGTTTGTTCTTCCAGTCTTTGGGTTGTTTTCCAGGTTATTTACACGGATGTGAGAGTTACATAGCCATGTCTATGGATGACATAGGCAAGCATAGGGTCCTCCTACTCTGCCATTTCCCCTGGATCTTATTGTGTGGATTTTTAAAATGAGAATGTATTTCATATACTTATACATTTCTTTTTAATTTAAAAAAATAATTGTAATCTCTAGCCATAGACCAGGAACCCAAAGTGGCTTCCTATGAGCACTATAACAGTCAAGGGCTGTCCTCATTAGAGTGTGGGCAGGCTCAGATTGCCCACTCTGGTCTGTTCTTGTCCTACTTCAGACTGGCAGCCTCCACAGTTTTCCTAGGTTCTTCCCCAGTTTTTAGTTAGAATTTCCCTTTTTGCTGCGCTTAAAAGCATTTATTTATCATTCATTCAAATCCATTAACCATTTTTGAGTACATACTATTTGCTAGCAGCTGAAAATAAAATTATAAATAAAAACAGGTACAGCTCTTTCTTATGATCTGGAGCTTGTAGTTATACTCTGAAGTGGAAAGAGTTTGGACACAGTATGAGGTTTCAGTTTCAGCTTTGCATGACTTGAGATGCAGTGTCCTCATCTTTAACATGATAATAATAATGGCACCTATCTCACAAGGTCATAGTGAAGATTCAACAAAGTAGTGTAAGTAATTCATAGAACAGACCTTCCGCAATATAGCAACTACTTGGAGAACATTAACCTGTCTCCTTCTATGTACTTAGTATTTTCCTGCACTAACCTTTTCAAAATAATAATAGTTATTATAGCAAACATTAAATTGCTTTTATTATGTGTTAGGCACTATTCTAAGTGTTTTACACCTACTAGCTCATTCAATCCTATCAAAAACCCTATGAAATAGATACTAATTTCCCTATTTCCAGATTAAGAATTTAAGGCACAAGTTAAACAACTTGCTCAAGATCACATAGTTAATGAGTGGCAGAGATGGGATTTGAAGCAAAATAGTTTGGTGTCAGTCTGTGTTTCTAACTATTCTTTGTTCCTCATAAGTAACTCCATGGCTATGGGCCGCTGTCCTCCCTCCTCTAAGATCCATTTTTCTGTTTCTTCACTCATTCAACAGATACTTATTGTAGACCTACAATGTGCTAGGCACTGTTCTAGGCATAGTGCTATGACAATGAACGAGATCTGCCACCATAAAGCATCTAGTGGGGTACAGCGGGTGAAGAGTGGTGAAAGAAAATCAATCAATCTATAATATAGCATCATGTAGTTTTACATGTTTGAAGTAAATAAAGTAGAGATGAGTTTTATTCACTTTGTCTGAACCAGTCACCAGTTGCAAAATAAGGCAGTTTCTCGTCTTTGGAGAAACTCAGGTTTGCTGCCTATTGTTCTGGGCTCACAGGAAAGCACGAGACTTCTGTGACACTTTATTCCTCGTCTCATTCCCTCTTGCCTGCTGAGATAGCAGAAAGCTGCAGCTTATTCTCTTTCAGAAGTCTAAACTCCTGAGGAGCCTGCCCACTTATTCCTATTTCATAGGACCCAAATTTTTCACAGTCCATTTACAGAACAAAGATTACAATACATTCTGAAGCTGGAGAAAGCTCAGGTCTCTCCTACCTCAGGTTCTAAGCTCTTCCCAGGTCTCAGAAGCTCTCTTCCCAGCCCTGCCACAAGTGGATGATCTCACAACTTTCCAACCAAGCCAGTTTGACTTGATCAAAATATTTCCAGCATCCAATAACCATATGTTCCACTTCTGGCCCTTTAAGCCAGGGCACTCTGCCAGGCACCATGCATCATAATGCCAAGCTTAAAAGTAAATCAGCCAGCTATTTTACCAGCAAAATGGGTTTATTCAGGAATAGCAGAGGAATTGTAATTGAAGACATAGAGAGTGTAGATATGGACAAAGCATCTAGGAAGCACAGGAAAGAAGAGTGAGTCTCCTTCTTTTCTTGGGACCTGGGGTTTTTATTGAGGGTGATGTCAGTGCATGTTTCTTCTCAGTAATCCAGGAACAAAGGTGAGTGCTCCTTGGGCCAGGGGTTTTGCTGAATCAGTGATCTTGGAAAACACTCATGATGACGCCACCTGGTGACTCCTTAGACGTTATCTATTGTACTGGACACTCCAAAGAGATCATTAAGTCTTTCACTTTTACAAGGAGGACATATATTATCTGTTCTATAAGGTGTGTGTAAAGCGTACATGCAGGTACTAGCAGCAGAAACAGGAAAAGAAGCAAAAAAGCAGTATTTCATGGGGTCCCTTTAGTTTCCCTGTCTCAGTAGAGCATGAGAGTTTTCCCTTCTGGCCTACCAGCTCCATTCTAAATGAGGTGTCTTTTATTCAGTTGCATAATACCCATGAAAGCAAATCAAGAGACTTTGTACAACAAACCCCCTTCACCAAACAAACTAAAAAGCCCACTTCTGGTATTAGGAACTGGTGTGTGCCCAGACACTAACTCCCATGAGCCCATTTCAACTTCCTTTTTGTTGTTTTCAGACCTTGATCCAGTGAACCATTTTGGACCCCCATCTGACTCTTCCCCCAAGCACCTTCCATCTCATAAACTGCTGCTGGTAAAAGGCTCTGTGGAGGTCTCTCCTTCCAGTCAGCTCCCTGGTAGATCTTAGCAATTAGCAGGGTAGTTTCTGGAATCAGAGAACTTGGGTTAGATTCCCAGTCCTGCCACTTCCTGGCTTTGTAGTTGTGATACTGTGATTTAAAATAAGAAATACATGCGTAGAATTTAGGGTGTTTTTTTTTTCACAAAAATTGGATCATATTGTATACATTTTTAGGCTACCTACTCCTTTCATCTTAAAATATGCCTTGGAGATCCCTCTATGCCAGTATAGATAGATCTGTTCCATTTTGTTTACAGCTGCACAGTAGTGTTTCATAGCAAGGAGGTACAATAATTTATTTAATCTTTCCACTACAGATGGACTATTAGGTAGTTTTCAGTCTTTTTTTTAATGATTTTTTTATTATATTATGTTAATCACCATACAGTACATCCCCAGATTCCGATGTAAAGTTCGATGCCATTAGTTGCGTATAACACCCAGTGCACCATGCAATACGTGCCCTCCTTACTACCCATCACCAGTCTATCCCATTCCCCCACCCCCTCCCCTCTGAAGTCTTCAGTTTGTTTCTCATAGTCCATAGTCTCTCATGTTTCATTCCCCCTTCTGATTACCCCCCTTTTCTTTATCCCTTTCTTCCCCTACCGATCATCCTAGTTCTTATGTTCCATAGATGAGAGAAATCATATGATAATTGTCTTTCTCTGCTTGACTTATTTCACTTAGCATTATCTCCTCCAGTGCCGTCCATGTTGCAGCAAATGTTGAGAATTCGTTCTTTCTGATAGCTGAGTAATATTCCATTGTATATATGGACCACAGCTTCTTAATCCAGTCATCTGTTGAAGGGCATCTCGGCTCCTTCCATGATTTGGCTATTGTGGACAATGCAGCTATGAACATTGGGGTGCATATGGCCCTTCTCTTTACTACGTCTGTATCTTTGGGGTAAACACCCAGTAGTGCAATGGCTGGGTCATAGGGTAGTTCAATTTTTAACTTTTTAAGGGACCTCCACACTGTTTTCCAGAGTGGCTGTACCAACTTGCATTCCCACCAACAATGTAGGAGGGATCCCCTTTCTCCACATCCTCTCCAACAATTGTTGTTTCTTGCCTTGTCTATCTTTGCCATTCTAACTGGCGTAAGGTGGTATCTCAGTGTGGTTTTGATTTGAATTTCCCTGATGGCTAATGATTTTGAACATTTTTTCATGTGTCTGTTAGCCATTTGTATGTCTTCATTGGAAAAGTGTCTGTTCATATCTTCTGCCCATTTTATGATTTGTTTATTTGTTTCTCGTGTATTGAGTTTGAGAAGTTCTTTGTAGATCTTGGATACCAGTCCTTTATCTGTGGTGTCCTTTGCAAATATATTCTCCCATTCCGTGGGCTGTCTCTTAGTTTTTTTGACTGTTTCCTTGGCTGTGCAGAAGCTCTTTATCCTGATAAAGTCCCATAAGTTCATTTTATCTTTTATTTCTCTTGCCTTTGGAGATGTGTCGTGAAAAAGGTTGCTCTGGCCGATGTCATAGAAGTTGTTGCCTATGTTCTCCTCTAGAATTTTGATGGATTCCTGTCTCACATTGAGGTCTTTCATCCATTTGGAGTTTATTTTTGTGTATGGTGTGAGAGAGTGGTCAAGTTTCATTCTTTTGCATGTAGCTGTCCAATTTTCCCAGCACCATTTATTGAAGAGACTGTCTTTTTTCCACCGGATGTTTTTTCCTGCTTTATCAAAGATTAGTTGCCCAAAGAGCCGAGGGTCCATTTCTGGGTTCTCTATTCTGTTCCATTGGTCGATGTGTCTGTTTTTGTGCCAGTACCATGCTGTCTTTGTGATCACAGCTTTGTAGTACAGCTCGAAATCCGGCATTGTGATGCCCCCAGCTTTGTTTTTCCTTTTCAACAGTTCCTTGGAGATTCGGGGCCTTTTCTGGTTCCATACAAATTTAAGGACTATTTGTTCCAGTTCTTTGAAAAATGTCCTCGGTATTTTGATCGGGATAGCATTGAAAGTGTAGATTGCTCTGGGTAGTATGGACATTTTAACTATGTTAATTCTTCCAATCCATGAGCATGGAATATTTTTCCATCTTTTTATGTCTTCCTCAATATCTTTCAAAAGTGATCTATAGTTTCTAGCATATAGGTCCTTTACGTCTCTGGTTAAGTTAATTCCAAGGTAACGCATGGTTTTTGGTGTTATTGTAAATGGGATGGATTCCCTAATTTCTCTTTCTTCAGTCTCGTTATTCGTGTATAGAAATGCAACTGATTTCTGGGCATTGATTTTGTATCCTGCCACCTTACTGAATTGTTCTATAACTTCTAATAGTTTGGGAGTGGATTCCTTTGGGTTTTCCATATAGAGTATCATGTCATCTGCAAAGAGAGACAGTTTGACTTCTTCTTTGCCGATTTGGATACCTTTGATCCCTTTTTGTCTTCTGATTGCTGTTGCAAGGACTTCTAGTACTATGTTGAATAATAGTGGCGAGAGTGGGCATCCTTGTCGTGTTCCTGATCTTAAGGGAAAGGCTTCCAGCTTTTCCCCATTGAGAATAATGCTTGCAGTAGGCTTTTCATAGATGGCTTTTATGAGATTGAGAAATGTACCCTCTATTCCTACACTCTGAAGGGTTTTAATCAGGAAAGGATGCTGTATTTTGTCAAATGCTTTTTCTGCATCAATTGAGAGGATCATATGGTTCTTGAGTCTTTTCTTGTTGATATGATGTATCACATTGATTGATTTGCGAGTGTTGAACCATGCTTGCATCCCAGGTATGAATCCCACTTGGTCATGATGGATAATCCTTTTAATGTACTGTTGGATTCTATTAGCAAGGATCTTGTTGAGGATTTTGGCATCCATATTCATTAGAGAAATCGGTCTGTAATTCTCCTTTTTGAGGGGGTCTTTGCCTGGTTTGGGGATCAAGGTAATATTAGCCTCATAGAATGAGTTTGGTAGCTTTCCTTCTGTTTCTATTTTTTGAAATAGCTTTAGGAGAATAGGTATTATTTCTTCTTTGAATGTTTGGTAGAATTCCCCAGGAAAACCGTCTGGGCCTGGAGTTTTATTATTTGGAAGGTTGTTTATCACTGACTCAATTTCTTCATAGTTAATTGGCCTATTTAAGAAATCTATTTCTTCCTGTTTCAGTCTTGGTAGTTTATAGGTTTCCAGGAAGGCCTCCATCTCTTCCAGATTGTTTAGTTTTTTGGCATATAGCTGTTGATAAAAGTTTCTAATAATCCTTGCAATTTCAATGGTGCTGGTCGTGACCTCTCCCTTTTCAGTCATAATTTTAATAATCTCAGTCCTTTCTCTTTGTTTTTGGACAAGTTTTGCCAGTGGTCTATCAATTTTATGGATTCTCTCAAAGAACCAGCTTCTAGTCCTGTTGATCTGCTCTACTGTGGTTCTGGTCTCTAATTCATTGATTTCTGCTCTAATCTTGGTCAACTCCTTCCTTGTCAGTGGGTTAGGCCTGTCCCTCTGTTGCTGTTCCAGTTTCTTGAGGTGAGAATATAGAAACTGCATTTTAGATTTTTCTATTCTTTTGAGTGAGGCTTGGATGGCTATGTATTTCCCCCTTAGGACTGCCTTTGCAGTATCCCATAGGTTTTGGACCGTTGTGTATTCATTCTCGTTGGTCTCCATAAATTGTTTAATTTGTTTTTTGATTTCCTGGTTTATCGAGTCATTCTTGAGCAGGATGGTTCTTAGCCTCCAAGTGTTTGAGTTTCTTCCAGGTTTTTCCTTGTGGTTGAGTTCCAATTTCAGAGCGTTGTGGTCTGAGAATATGCAGGGGATAATTTCAATCTTTTGGTATTGGCTGAGACCTGTTTTGTGTCCCAGAGCATGATCTATTCTTGAGAATGTTCCATGGGCATTTGAATAGAATGAGTATTCTTTGGTTCTGGGGTGTAGTGTTCTATATATATCTATGAGGTCCAACTCGTCGAGTATGGCATTCAAAGCCTTTGATTCTTTGCTTAGTTTTTGCCAGGGTGTTCTGTCTATTTCTGATAGTGGGGTGTTGAGGTCCCCTACTATTACTGTGTTCTTATCTATATGTCTCTTTATTTTGGTTAAGAGTTGGCTTGTGTATCTTGCTGCTCCCCTGTTGGGGGCATATATATTAATAATTGTCATATCCACTTGTTGAATACTTCCTTTAAGAATAATATAGTGCCCTTCTGTATCTCTCTCTATGGCCTCTAGTTTAAAATCCAGTCTATCTGATATGAGAATTGCTACTCCAGCTTTCTTTTGAGGTCCATTTGCGTGGAAGATGGTACTCCATCCCCTTACTCTAAGTCTGAATGCATCTTTGGGTTCAAAATGAGTCTCTTGTAGACAGCAAATGGATGGGTCATGTCTTTTTATCCAATCTGCAACCCTGTGGCGTTTTATGGGAGAGTTTAAGCCATTTAGATTGATAGAGATTATTGACAGATATGATTTTAATGATGCCATTTCTCTTTAAAGTCTTTGTATCGGTTGTGACTTGCTGCTCTGTATCACTCTTGGGGCCTTTTTACCTTTATAGAGCCCCCCTTAATATCTCCTGTAGGGCTGGTTTCGTGGTTACGAAATTGGTTAATGATTGGCGATTTTGGAACGTCTTTATTTCTCCATCAATTCTGAATGACAGCTTTGCTGGATAAAGGATCCTTGGCTGCATGTTTTTCTCTGAAAGAGCTTTAAAAATGCCCCCCCAAGCCTTTCTCTCATTCCAGGTCTCTGTAGACAGGTCTGACGTAATCCTGATACCTTTGCCTTGGTACGTGAGAAATTTCTTTGCCCTGGCCGCTTTCAATACTGTATCCTTGGATCTAATATTTGCGAATTGCACTATGACATGCCGTGGCGTAGGTTTGTCCTGGTTGAGCTTGGATGGGGTCCTCTCTGCCTCTTGGACACGAATGCTTGTTTCCCTTGCTAGATTAGGGAAGTTTTCAGCTACAATTTGTTCAAATATCTCTTCTAGACCTCTGTTTTTCTCCACCCCTTCAGGGATGCCGATGATTCTGACATTGGATCGTTTCATAGAGTCAGTAATCTCCCGTAATCTACATTCGTGGGCGTGGATTTTTTTAAGACCAGCTTCTATTTTCGTTTTTTCTTCTACTAACCCATCCTCCAATTCGCTAACGCGTTCCTCTGCCTCGGTGACCCTGGCCGTCAGGGTCTCTAGTTTTGACTGCATTTGGCTGATAGAATTTTTAATTTCTGTCAGATTCGCTCTCATTTCTGCCCTTAGGGATTCTATATTCTCAGCAACGCTTTCTCTGATGCTTTTTTCAAGTTTACTCATCATCTTGACCATTGTTGCTCTGAATTCCATTTCTGATAATTGGGATACATCCATATGTATTAATTCTGTGGCCGAGGCCAATTCTGTGGCAGAGGCCACAGACTCATTATCTTTTCTTTGCTGGGGGGGACTTCTCCTTCTCGTCATTCTGATGAAGAGAGATTGCAGGGTTGTCCAGAGCCCAAGTGTTGACTGGGACCCAGGCCGTGCGCCCTTGTTTTATAGAGATCTTAGGGATGTGGGCTTCTTCCTTAAAGAGTTTATTTATTTATTTGAGAGAGAGAGAGACAGTCAGCAAGAAAGGGAACCCAAGCAGAGGAGTGGGAGAGGAAGAAGCAGGTTCCCGGTGGAGAAGCCCGATGAGGGACTCCTTTCCGGAACGTTGTAAACACACCCTAATCCGAAGACAGGTGCTTGGTGACTGCGCCACTCAGGCGCTCCGGGTTGTGGGCTTCTTGATTTTTCAGCCTGCCTTCTGGGGGAGGGGCCTGCCTGCAGGTAGGCCAGTACTGAGAAAACCCTGTTTGGGTAGAGTCCCCTGCGAGGGGGTATGGGGATGGGCACCCTGTGAGCCGGTATTTCCGGGCTTTTGTTCTCTGGCTGCTTTCCCTGGCGGTTTGCTATGCCTCTTCTGAGAGAGCAGCAGCGGCTGAAATTCAGCCTCTGTCTCAGAACAGAGGGATCGCGGATCGTTCTCCACTGATGTTCTGGCCACTTTAACTCTGTTTCTGTTGGTGCTGCTCAACCCTGCAGCATCCCGGGCTGTGCGCCCCACACCCGGCGTCCCAGCCCTCACTTCCAGGGCCGGCACGTCTCTGTCCTTTGTGTTTCCAACCCCGCCAGCCGCCAGTCGCCAGCCACCCCGCGCGGGCTCCTGGAGCTCCCCGTCTCAGTCTGGTGTCTCACGGGTGTTGACCGCGAGTCTGCCTGCTCCCCCGTGCAGGTGGCCCTCCAGCCGCCAGCCGCCAGCTGCCCCGTGCACGCTCCCGGAGCTCCCGGTCTCAGCCTCGATCCAGTGAGCACACTGGAGCTCCGGAGCTCCGTGAGTTGCTTGGTGGTGCACGCTCCCGGCTCACGGACTCAGTCTGCTGTTTCCAGAGTGCGGGTCCGCGGTCCGCCCGCTCCCCCGTGCAGGAGGCCCGCCAACCGCCAGCCGTCCCGCGTGCGCTCCCGGAGCTCCCGTTCTCAGTCTGCTGTCTCAAGCATGCGGGTCCTCGGTCAGTCTGCTCCCCCGTGCAGGTGGCTACCGCTTCCCGGAGCCCTGACACGGCAGCTCCCTCCCCCTTCTGTTTAGCTTCCGATATCTGTGCGCGGTTTCACGGCTCCCCGCTTCGTACCTCGATACTCAGCGCTGGAAATGTTCATTTGTAGAGATCCAGATGTATCTTCCTGCATTTCAGGCTGATTCCGTGGATGTTCCTGCTGGTCCTGGTACCTATCCAGCTCAACTCAGGGGACTGGCTGAAAAAGGGGTCCCCTACTCCTCCGCCATCTTAACCTCCTCCAAGAACCAGTCTTTTAAAACTATAAACATCCTTGTATAAGTCTCCTTGTGCAGATGTGCAAGCATTTTTATAAGCGAATTTGCTGCATCAAAGTATATTTGCATTTTAAAACTTGATATAATAATAGTGCTAAATTATCTAACAGAATGGCCATATGGATCCCACCAATACCGTGTGAGAGTATCAGTTTCCTACACCCTAATCAACGCTACACATTATCAATCTTTTTAATTTTTTGCCTACATAATGGGCAAAGAAAATCTGATTTTTGTTTCATTTTTCATTCTTCTGATTACTAGTGAGAAAGCATCTTTTCATATGCTTATTGGCTATTTGTATTTCTTCAGTGAATTGCCTATTCATAGCCTTGCTCATTTTTCTAATGATATGCTTTCTTATTGATTTGTAGAGCAGTTGGTATATTATGGATGTTAATCAGCTATCTTTTACATATGTTGTAAATATTTTTTCCAGTCTTTTTTTTTTCTTTTCATTTTGTTTCACAGGTCACAAACTGAAACAATTACAAGGCCAGGAAGGTAGTGTAATTGTATGATGCTTAGCAGGTGTAAAACATTAAGGAAAAAAGCAATAATGACCGCCTAGAAGTATTAACATTCTACAAAAATATTTAAAGTAACATTCCAAAAAAAAAAATTTGAAGTTCTATGCAGGAAAGTACCTTGCATGTATGGACCATGAGTTTGAGACCTAGATTTCAGTGAGTTTTTGTTATTATTGTTGTTTTGTTGTTGTTGAGATGTTCACAGGTTTTTGTTTTGTTTTCTTTTTACATTTTCGTTTTTAATTTATTTTATGTTGTTGACTTTGTCAGTGTTTTCCATTGTGGCTTCTAGGTTAACTTTAGTATTGTGCTTATGAAGGCCTTGTTTTCTTGTATTTTAGTCTAAGACACAAATATTTTTATGTTCATTTTTTTAATCCAACTGAAATTTAGATTATGGTAAAGTACTAACTGTATTAAATTACTATTTTTATCCCAAAAAATCTTTTACTAAAGAGTCCATCATGTTCCACTTATTTTAAATGTCACATTTATCACATGCTAAATTCCAATTTTAAAAAATAGGCTATTTTGGAATTCTATTAGTCTATTGTTGTATTCTTAAACTATATCCACACTGTTTTGATTATTATAAATTTTTTTAAAGGTTTTATTTATTTATTTATTTATTTGGCAGAGAGAGGGAGACAGCCAGCGAGAGAGGGAACACAAGCAGGGGGAGTGGGAGAGGAAGAAGCAGGCTCATAGCAGAGGATCCTGATGTGGGGCTCGATCCCATAACACCAGGATCACGCCCTGAGCCGAAGGCAGACGCTTAATGACTGTGCCACCCAGGCGCCCCTGATTATTATAAATTTGTACAGTATTTTAATATCAAGTAGGGAGGTAAAGTCATTACTTATTTTTCTTTTTTCAAATATCCTTCCCATTTTCTTTTCCAAAAGAATTTCATTCAAGTTTCTTATAATATCCTTTTGAAATTCTGTTTGAATTGCATTAATTTGGAGAATATTTACAGCTTTAAAATTCTGCACCTTCCAATCCAATGGCATTCTTTCCCATTTATTTATATGCTGCTATGTCATTCAATAACTTTTTATAAATATTATCATGTAAAATTAGTCCATATTTTATTAGGTTTATTCTGTGTTATTTTAGTCTTGTTGCAAATATGCATTAGACCCTTTATCTATGACATTTTCTAACTGGTTTTTAGCAAAAATAGTGACATTTGTATATTGATATTATATCTAACCACTGTGCTAAACTCTTTTATTAGTTCTTATAGTTTGCCCGCTGATTCTCATGGATTTTTCTAAATATGTGATCTTATTATCAGCAATTAATGACCGACTGTTCCATCCTTTCTAATATTAGTACTTCCTAATTATCTTTCTTTTCTCCTCTCCGCCTCTTCCTCTCATTCTTCTCCAAATTGTATTGGCTAGGTTCTCCAGAGTAACAATGAATAATAGAGGTGAAAGCAAGCATCTCTTGCTTCTTCCTGACTTTAATGAGAATGTGTCTAATATTTTATCATTAAGTATCATATGTGCGATATATTTCTAGTAGAAACCCTATTTGAAAGTTAAGGAAATTTATTTCTTTCCAGCATCTGTTATTTTTTTAAAATCTAGAATGAGTATTGAATTTAATCTAGGGCCTTTTTTAAACACCTATTGCAATTATCATGTTTTCTCTCCTTTAATATGTTAATATTGTGAATTACATTTATAGGTACTGCAATGTTGAACCATTCTTGCCTTCCCAGAGTGAAATCTACTAATAACAATGCTTTCTTCTTTTAATACACTACTGCATTTAGTTTGCTAATATTTCATTTGGGATTTTTGTAAGATTGACCCCTATGTCATCACTCTTCACTTGGATAAGTTCTTCATATCAAATTCAAAAATCATACCATATCAAAAATTCTTTAAATAAATCCTTTGGCCCAACCTTGAGAAATGTGTTTTCTGAAACCAGAGCTGAAATGCCTAAGTCATATTTTGTCTATCTAATGGATTCTCACAACATCAAAAAAGTTAATAGTTGTTCTGAACTAGAAGGATACCAGTAAATTACATCTAGTTTTTCCTTCCAGACTATTCCAGTAGTCATCCTCCTTAGGGAAAAAAATATATCTGGTTCCCTGCTGTTGCAGCAACATTCCAAATGTTAAAGATTTCAATTCTATTCCCATATTGGCTTATCCTAGCTCATCGCAACCATACAGAATTAATAACAATTTTTGAATGCTTATTACATATGAGGCACTCCTTTAATCTTCAAAGCAACCCTGTATAAAACCACAATTTTATAGATAAGAAAATTCAGGGACAAAGAGATTAAGTAGCTTTCCCAAGTTTAGAGAACTAGTATGTAGCAAAGCCAAATTTCTGAATTAGATCAGTCTGATTTAAAAAGCCTATGCTATTAACGACTAAACTGCCTTCCAACAACACAATGAGGGCTATCCTGAACCAGAGAGATCCACAATATAGTTTACTTCCACCCCTACAGCTTCTTCTCAAAGCTGGATCCAAAGCTGTACAGTACTACTTCAATACATACATTGAATCATTATTTCAAAATATATACATACATCAAAACATCCTAAACTTAACACAATGTTATATGTTAATTATATCTCAATAAAATTGGGGAAGTTTTTTAAAAAATATTTTAATATTCAACTATTTTGCTTGGGAAAGAGAATTGTTATAGCTTGAGGCCATCTTTAAGTGGTTAAAATAATACTTTGAGAAGATCAGCAACTTGATGACGATCACTTTCCAACTGTTGGACCTTGAATAAATTACTTAAATTCCCCGAAAACCAGTTGCTCAACCTGTGAAATAAGAAAAATAATAATGCCTAGTTCCTGAGGGTTTTATGAGCATTAAATAAGCCAATACAAAAAAAGCAGTTACCCAAGTCCTTGGCCCTTAAGTGTTCAAACATGTTCATAATTGCTATCATTATACCAGACAGTAGAGAGACATTTTGCTACCACAGACTATCCAGCTCCCAAATCTCTGGCCACACCTCCAGTCTATGCTCTAATTCTGAAAAATAAAACTCTACGTGTCTTCATATGCCTGTCTAACTGCCCATGAGGCTGAACTAAAAAAAAAAATCAAGTCAAATGTTGAAAAAGTTTCCCACATTTGAGGGATCCTCACTTTTTTTTTAGATTAAGTAAACTCTACCCCCAATGTGGGGCTTGAAGTTACCACCCTGAAATCAAGAGTCACACGCTCTACTAAGTGAGCCAGTCAGGCAGCCCTAAATATGTATCTTCTTTTTTTTTCATTTTATTTTATTTTATTTTTATCTTTTTATTTTATTTTTTAATTATATTATGTTAGTCACCATACAGTACATCCCTAGTTTTCGATGTAAATTTCCATGATTCATTACTTGGGTATAACATCCAGTGCACCATGCAATATGTGCCCTCCTTTGGGGATAAACAGAAGGGGAAATGAACCATGAGAGACTACAGACTCTGGGAAACAAACTGAGGGCTTCAGAGGGGAGGGAGGGTGGGGGAATGTGATAGGCTGGTGATGGGTATTAAGGAGGGATCCTCACTTCTAATCTTAGCAAAGCCTTAGCAAAGTTTTTAATTTCAAGAAAAAGAAATCTCATAAGCATCAAAGCAGAAATTTGAGTTAATTTCAAAGGAACAAACCTCAGACTTAACTACACATTAAATGTACATCTTAACCCATTTTGCTTGATAATCTCCATTTGTCCTCCTGATCTATCTCCTGCCTTCCCAGCAGTATTGTGGGAGGATGACCTACATAGACTGTATCACCTGAGCTTCTTTGGTTTCCAATTTCCAGTTGGGTTTAGAAAATGGAAGGAAATGGCAAGACATCTGAGGGTAGAAGGAGAGTAAGGTCAAGGTACTTACTCCTCTCCAACTCTCTCCTCTCCCCAGCCATTCTGTAGATTGAATAATGTTTGTGTTTTCTACCTGTAATGATCTTTTCTGGCAGCCCCTCTCTCATAGGTACTGGTCTCACCTGGTTCTAGTGACCACTCTTTCTCTGTGCTTTCAGGCCTACCAATAGTAACAGCTTCCTGCTTTTGCTACACTTGGGTGTCTCACTACCCTTTGTGGGTTCCGTAACTCCACCCACAATTCTGTAAGTAGTCTCATCTTTAAACTATAACCTCTACTTGAACCATTTGAGAATTGCATCTCTTTTCTGCTGTGACTCTAATCATCACATCCATGGTAGGATCATGGAAAAGGTCAGAAGTAGCTTGAGATTATTTCAATGAGAAAAGTGGAACTGTGAAAGGCCTCCTGAAAGGAGCTATATTTCTTTTTTTATTATTATTTTATTTTTTTATAATAATATTTTTTATTATGTTAGTCACCATACAGTACATCCCTGGTTTTTGATGTAAAGTTCCATGTTTCATTAGTTGTGTATAACACCCAGCGCACCATGCAACACGTGCCCTCCTTACTACCCATCACCAGCCTATCCCATTCTCCCACCCCCCTCCCCTCTGAAGCCCTCAGTTTTTTTCTCAGAGTCCATAGTCTCTCATGCTTCATTCCCCCCTCTGGTTACCCCACTTTCTTTATTCCTTTCTTCTCCTATCAATGTTCCTACTTCTCATGTTCCATAGATGAGTGAAACCATAGGATAATTGTCTTTCTCTGCTTGACTTATTCAGCTATCAAAAAGGAGCTATATTTCTAAAGGGATGCAGCTTTTATCAAAGATAAGATACAGAGGCAGGAAGAAAACAGATAATAAATGCCCCATCTTCTCTCCTTTTTCTCTCCAATCTCCTGCCATATGTGGAATTTAAAAAAACTTATAAAAATAGAGGCCAGATTTGTGATTGCCAGAGGCAGGGGTTGGCGGACGAGGATGAGGGGGTGGTGGAAGAAATGGGTGAAGGTGGTCAAAAAGTATAAACTTCCAGGGGCGCCTGGGTGGCTCAGTTGTTAAGCGTCTGCCTTCAGCTCAGGTCATGATCCCAGCATTCTGGGATCCAGGCCCGCATCGGGCTCCCAGCTCAGCGGGAAGCCTGCTTCTCCCTCTCCCACTCTCCCTGCTTGTATTCCCTCTTTCTCTGTCAAATAAATAAAATCTTTTTTAAAAATGGGCAGAAGATACGAACAGACACTTTTCCAATGAATACATACAAATGGCTAACAGACACATGAAAAAATGTTCAAAATCATTAGCCATCAGGGAAATTCAAATCAAAACCACACTGAGATACCACCTTACGCCAGTTAGAATGGCAAAAATAGACAAGGCAAGAAACAACAAATGTTGGAGAGGATGTGGAGAAAGGGGATCCCTCTTACATTGTTGGTGGGAATGCAAGTTGGTACAGCCACTCTGGAAAACAGTGTGGAGGTCCCTTAAAAAGTTAAAAATTGAGCTACCCTATGATCCAGCCATTGCACTACTGGGTATTTACCCCAAAGATACAGACGTAGTAAAGAGAAGGGCCATATGCACTCCAATGTTCATAGCAGCATTGTCCACAATAGCTAAATCGTGGAAGGAACCGAGATGCCCTTCAACAGATGACTGGATTAAGAAGTTGTGGTCAATATATACAATGGAATATTACTCAACTATCAGAAAGAAAGAGTTCTCAACATTTGCTGCAACATGGACGGCACTGGAGGAGATAATGCTAAGTGAAATAGGTCAAGCAGAGAAAGACAATTATCCTATGGTTTCACTCATCTATGGAACATAAGAACTAGGATGATCGGTAGGGGAAGAAAGGGATAAAGAAAGGGGGGGTACAGAAGGGGGAATGAAACATGAGAGACTATGGACTCTGAGAAACAAACTGAGGGCCTCAGAGGGGAGGGGGTGGGGGAATGGGATAGGCCGGTGATGGGTAGTAAGGAGGGCACGTATTGCATGGTGCACTGGGTGTTATATGCAATAATGAATCATCGAACTTTACATCGGAAACCGGGGATGTACTGTATGGTGACTAACATAATATAATAAAAAATCATTAAAAAAGTATAAATTTCCAGTTATAAAATAAGTAAGTAATGGGGATGTAATGTACACCACAGTGACTGGTTAACAATACTCTATTGTATATTTGCCAGTTGCTAAGACATTAGATCTTAAAATTTCTCATCACAGGAAGAAATCTTTGTAACCGTGAGGTGATGGATTAACTAAACTTGTGGTAATTATTTCACAATGTATACATATATTGAATCATTATTTCACAATATATACCTACATCAAATCATCCTAAACTTACACAATGTTATGTTAATTATATCTCAATAAAATTGGGGAAATTTTTAAAAAATATTTTGAATGAATGAATGCTGAAAGACATTGGAACCATAGTTATGAAATATTAAGGGGAACAGTTTGTAATCCAAGAATTCTCTACTTAGGAAAGTTGTCTTTCATATTTGAAAACATAAAAAATTTTCATATTTGCAAGGGCTCAGGAGATACATCACTCATAGATCCTTCTTAAAAGAAATAATGACATTTGGGTTGGCCAAAAAATGACATAAAAATAAGAGGTCAGGAATAAAGTAGTTGTGGCTTAAAAGGAATAATATTTAGTCTCTCTTTCTAAAAATATATCCTAAGAAAAAAATACTGAAATGCAAATAAATATTTATGTGCAAATACATTTGTGGCAGAGACTGGTGTCTCCCAAAATCTCTTTTCTCTTTCCTCCATAGTAATAGACGCACCAAGCATGTGATTGCCCATCTATGCTACATGTTCAAGCTTCATTTGCTTGTGTGTGGCTGTATGACTAAAAAAAAAGCAAAAGTATGTGCTACTTCTGGACCAAAGCTCTTAAAAAGTAGGCATACCTCTGCCCTGCTCTATTTCCTCTTCCTGTGAGTCTGAACATAGGTGTTCAAGTGACACAGTTTTCAGCATGACTGGTAGAATGAAAAAGACAGAACTCTGAATTCTTGAATAATTGCGTTAAGTAGAATCATGACCTGACTAAGAATTCATTCTATTGCTTGAAAGAAATATCTCTCTGATTTAAGCCATTACATGTTAGTCAGTCTATTTATTATAGTAGTTGGCATTATCTTAACTAATACCATACTAATGCATTATATTAATACAGTACTAGTATTGTACTATAGTAATACAATGCTCATCATAGCATCACTGATATTAGGGAAATATCAAAAACAATCTAACAGGGAACTTCCAAACAATAGAAAATTATGCACTCCTTATAGAGTATGTGTATGATAAGCCATAAGGCATAGGGAAATTCTTGTTACATAATATTAATAAAACAAAGTAATATATATATTATAATCTCAATTATGTAAAGAAAAATATATCACTTATAAAAAGACTAGAAGAAAATAGGCCAATATGTTTTTAGCAGTTGCCTTTTCATAGTGAAATTGTACTCTTTTCCCAATTTATTCTTTGTTATACTTTCAAGATTTTCTACAATCATCATGCATTGCTCTTATAATAACAAAAATTCAAATGAAAACTTGAAAAAAGACTGTGAAGATTAGGCGGAGATAATGAAAATGTTAGGATATGATGCTACAAGAGAAGAGCAGAATACAAAATTATGTTCATTTGGATTGCAACTATATGAAAAGCGTGTATGCAAGTTGCAATATATAGGATGAATAAGTCTAGAGATCTAATGTACAGTATGATGACTATAGTTGATAATACTGAACGGAATACCAGACATTTGCTAAGAGAGCACATTTCAGGTATTCTCATCACAAAAATATGGTAACCATGTGAGGAGATAATGTATTGATAAGTTTGACTATAGTAATCATTTCACTATGCATAAGTATATCAAATCATAATGTTGTACACCTTATATATAATTTTATTTAAAATATAAATTTTAAAAATAAATAATTAAATTGGATGCAAACTTGAAAGGGAAATGCAAAAGTGAAAATAGCTTCTGTGTTAGAGGGCTTGTGGATGATTTGTTTGTTTTAAAACTTTTCCTTCAATGTAATCATGATCCTGTTTTACTCCAATAAAAACATGACACGTAATTTTTAACCTAGTACCTTATCCTCAAATATTTACACTTTCTAGTGTTTATTAAACTGCAATTTGAGCCTCAACTGTGTATGAGATTTTTCTGGATCAGCTACTTCATGGGCTACAGTCTAAAATGTTTTGAGTTTATTCCACAACTCAGTTTATTCTTTTTTTTTTTTAAGATTTTATTTATTTATTTTACAGAGATAGAGACAGCCAGTGAGAGAGGGAACACAAGCAAGGGGAGTGGGAGAGGAAGAAGCAGGCTCATAGCAGAGGAGCCTGATGTGGGGCTCGATCCCACAACGCCGGGATCACGCCCTGAGCTGAAGGCAGACGCTTAACCGCTGTGCCACCCAGGCGCCCCAACTCAGTTTATTCTTGAACCAATCATTCTACCAGGTTAATGGAAGGGTTACTCAAAGGACAGGAAGAAGAATTGCTGCTGATGAGTTTGTACAGTATTTAACCTAACACTGTACACACCTGGCTATTTGCCTCCATCTCCTTTTCTTCTTGCTACTACAGTTCAGCTAACAGTTCAGGGCTGTTTACAAGTTAATAAAAGAGATGATGCAGGACTGCTGGGTGTCCTCTGGGAGGTGGTGATGGGCTTTTGTCATTGGCACATTCTTTTGCACTGCTGGCCACTTAAAGCCTATTAGCAGGATGCACAATAGACTGAGAATGTCTACTGGAAAAGAGTACATAAGTCTCACTCCTCGCAGCATATGTTCCTCCACACAAGCACTCCATACAGTGTAAAATGCTGCAAACACACCCTAATTTTCCCTGCACCCATTTAAACTCTGACCAGCTGTCTGCTATTCCTCTACCTCTGGTATTGGTACATCCCAGCTCAGCTGAAATGAAAATTGACAAAATCTTCTTGTGTGAAACAAGCTAAAGATTATAATAGAGGTGTCTGTGCTGTCTACTTGAACAAGAAAGGGGAACTTCAGACATCTTTCTTGCTTGTGTCTTCATTGTGTGACTGCTGTTCTGCTGCAAAGCAAGCAATAAATCCTCTCTGCTGAGGCAAGGAGGAGCTCCGATGGGTGGCAGCCCAAGAGATCCAGCATGTGCTAGACCCTGGAGCTGGAGATCAGCCGTCCTTTGCTATAATCCTTTCCCCCCTCAAAGGAAAGGCAAAGGTGTCTCTTTATTTAGAAAGTGTTTTTGTGTACAGCCCTAGCAATGTCTCCACTAGACACAAAATAACTTACCCCAAATAGATTGGTTTTTTGGGAATAAGCTATGGATTATTTTAATTAATCCAATAATTTGGAAAAAGGAACATCTGATCAAAACAGGTTGAACAGAAATTGAATTTTTGAAAGAAGAAAAATATTCTGGGGTTCATCAAGCTTGCAGGGAAAGTCAAAGAACTAAGTCAGAAATGTTATAACTTGCATGCAAAATATCTGAGGTCCTTCTAGTACTTCCCAAAGGCACAGTGCTGACATGTCAAATAACAGAGCAATAGCTACTTGAAGAAGAATATTGCCATCACCTTGGGGTGAATTTTCCTAAAATTCCTACTTGAAAAGGGCTAGTCATCTTTAGCAAAACTGTAAAGTCAGTAATTTGGCTTCCACATTTCCAGTCTTTCCTTTCTCACCTTTCCAGTGCCCACCACTCCCACTTTCAAGCAGGCAATGCCCTTGGACTCTATCCTTTCTGCTAAGAAAATCTGCTCTCAAAAAGGATCTAACACTTCTGTGTAACTGTGGCCCTGGCCTCTGTTCAGAAGATTGGGAGAGTCAAAAAAGGATTATGGAATGAAAGGCTCTGTCACCTTCTGAAATAGTTTTACTCATCTGCCAGTAGGTGGGAGAAGTGATTTGTTTTTAGGAATGTGGCCCCGAAATCCTACTCCTTGGGTTTCTACTTTTCTGTCTAGGGCAAATTTTGAGGCTTGAACTAATTTTGTAGGCACAAAGACTCCGGGTCCCAGACAAAATTTTCCAGCAGTATTTCATCTCCTGCTTCCTTTTGGGTGAGGCTCAGACCCACTGATGGAGTTCTGGAAAATCATGGTCGATTACTCCTTGTATTTATCAGTCTGAAACTGTTACATTGGCTAATCTGCTGGTTATGAGTTGGGCCTAACTTTGGCCAATAAACTGTCTTTATTGTAAAGAATCTAACTCTAAACTTAAATTCCAGGCAGATACCCATAAAAATTGATTGCTTGGCATTAAAAAGATATTCTCCCTGGAAACTCAAAAGAAGGTAAAGTCATCATTGACAGGGTGGGACTTGGTAGAGGTGAAGAACAGACCTCGAGACAGGTTTCACTGTGATCACAAGTTTCCAGCCAGTCTGAAGTAGTTTACAAAAAGAGGAATATTCCATCCTCAACTCCCACATAGGAAACTTTTCATGGTCACGTTTCTCTCCCGGGACTGCAAGCTCTTCCAAGCAAACCACACCCTTGCACTATGCAGGCCAATAAGAGTTAAACTGAGATTCCTTTAAGGTCCCACGAGGGTCTGATCCTGCCAAGTTTTTCCAGTGGAAAGTTTCAGATGTTTCTATTTCTGATCTAATGGCAAGGCTCCTCCACCTTCCTTTCTGTTCCCTTCATGCACTCCTTTGCTTTTAGTTGTGGGTGGAATAAAATTACGCAGGATCTCTCCTTGTCCATCTCTAGATCCATAAGAGGCATGGTGGCAGAGAGTGTCTTCCTTGTTCTTAATCATGTGGGCCTTCATCATCTCACAGGCTATTTTCCTTTTGCCTCATCTCCTTTCCTAGAAGGTACTTTTGCCCTACATCTCCTCTCACCATTTCAATTTCCCTTTTTCAAGTTGCCTTTACAATCTCTCCTTTCCCATCTTCTTGACCTTCCCACCAGTCTGCAGGTCAATTCTACTATTCTAGGATCACAGGCTTTCCTATAATTCATTCTTTTTCTCTGGTGTCTTTAACACCAATGATAACCCTTCGTCTATCTATGCTCTGGGGTTTCCATGATTCTGAAGGATCAAAGAAGTACAAAGAAAATTAAACAAAGTACAAAGAAAATTAAATACCTCAATGCATTGAGGTAACTACTTAGTATGAATCATTTCTACAGGAAGAATATACTTTTGTGAGGGAAAGCTAGGGGCCTTGACTTGTTGGCCCCTAAGAGCTCCAAATCTGTGTGGAATGGCAAATGGAAGTGGGGCACTTGCTCACTGAGGAACTCAGCTTCATGAATTCTCTCTTTATAAAGCAATGCCTTGACTGAGATCTCCAGAGAAGACCAATGTTGACGTGTTTTGAGAAAGTTAGTGCAAAGTAGTGATAAGCATTTGTCAATCCCCTGCTGTGCTCCTGCCATCTGCTTTC
Organism: Ailuropoda melanoleuca; assembly: GCF_002007445.2. Lineage (NCBI taxonomy): Eukaryota > Metazoa > Chordata > Mammalia > Carnivora > Ursidae > Ailuropoda > Ailuropoda melanoleuca. The sequence goes on from NW_023255341.1 coordinate 522,795, forward strand.
CTGTGCTTGAGGGAGAAATCATGGGTTTATGACATCCTATTTAGGGCACTGTTTTTTCTCATCAGAGAGTAAGGGGAAGCTCCCTCTCCAAGTGCTTTGTCCTGTTGAGGCTGAGGTGTGGCATTGCTCACCCTCCCCAGGCAGCAGTGTTCAAGAGGACTCCATCTGGAAATGTTTCCTTTTGATGTATTCAGATGTGTTCAGCACTGGCAGAAATGAATCATGCCCCATGTAAGTACCATTGTGCCCTAAATAAGAAATCTAGACTAGAGCTTGCCAGGAGGCTAATTAGAGGGACTGGTCATGTGACCTGTCCCTACTCTAAACTGCCTAGCAGGAATCATTATCTTTGCTAGAGGGAGATTTAGCCTTCAGATACTGTCCCTTGATTACTCAAGTGTAGGAACAGTAGGGAGGGAGTGCTGTACACAGCGACACAGCTCTTGAGTTTGCCATTCAGAAACAGCCAGGAATCTTGTCCCTTTTTCCACTCTGAGTGAACCAGCTGAGCAAGTGGGAGCAATGGGACTAAGGAGAGAGCCTCTTATGTAATTCTTTTGATGACATAGGATAATATCTCCAGAAGAAATAAAACAAAAAATCAAGGAAACTAGACCATTTCATACCAAAATAAGACAGTGGGATAAAAGTCTGAATATAAAACACTACTTAGAATCATCCCATAGGAAATGAAGAGTTCTGATTGCACATACCTAGTGGCAGATGAAATTCATGGCTAAAGATGTCACTAATAATATTAAATGGTATCATCAAGGTTGACAAAAGAAGGTAGTAACTGAAGAGGGGAATCTTTCAGAAAATGGAAAATATAATAAGGAAGGAACTGCTTTTTTCAGGGCCCTAGTGACCTCCATATTGATAGATCCAGTGGAAATCTATTTTCTTCTGAAGTGTTCAAAAATATTCAACATGCTTTAACACTTACTCCTTATTGATAATCTTCTTTCTCTTCTGCTCCATGACACCACACTTTTCTAGTTATTCCTCATCAGTCTCCTTCACTGGGCACTCCTCTCCCTACTGTCTAAATGTGATGGAGCCCTAGGGCTGAATTCTGGTTCTCTTCTCTTCAGAGGCCATAATAGCATAGTAGTTACAACAATGGTCTTGGAAGCTAAGCTTCCTGGTTTTGAATCCTATATGCTATTACTTAGTGTGAAATTGTGCAATTGCCTAATCCATCTTCATCTGTAAAGTAGGAATAATAATAGCACCTATTTCATGGTATTGTTTTAAAGATCAAATGAGTTAATTTATATAAAACAGAATAGTATCTAAAATATAATAAACACTATATGCATGTTTGTTATCATCATCACCATTACTATTATTATTATTATTCTCTTCTCTATCTATACTCTTTCTTCAGTAATCTCATCCACTCTTATAATCTTAAATACTATCCATAGGCAAATGACTCTTAAATTCATATCCCCCAACTCTGACCTCTCCTATGACATCCAAACTCATAGATCTGTGTATTTGACATTTCCTCTGCTATCTAATAGGCATTTCAAATTTAACATGTGTCTTAGCTCAGACCACTATAACAAAATACTATAGACTGATGGTTTAAACAACATTTATTTCTCACAGTTCTGGAGAAATCCACAAATTGGGAAGTCTAAGATCAAGATGCCTGCAGATTCTGCTCCTGGCAAAGGTCTTCTTTCTAACCTGCAGATGGCTGCCTACTCACTGTGTTCTCACGTGGCAGAGAAAAAGAGCACACAAGGGAGCTCTGGTCTCTCTTTCTCTTCTTAGGCCGCACCCCTCAAGACTTCAGCTAAACTTAATCACCTCCCAAAAACCCTACCTCCAAATACCATCATATTGAGGGTTAGTGCTTCAACATATGAATTTGAGGGGATACAAACATTCAGTTCATAATGTGTCCTAAACATAACTCTTGTTCTTCTTCCCAAATGTGCTCCTTTCCCAGACATTCCTATTTCACCATCCACCCAGTTGTTCAAATCCAAAGCTAGGAATCATCCTCAATTCCTCCATTTTCATTGTCCCCAATATCCAATCCATTAGCCAGTTATAATGGTCCTACCTCTAGAAGATATCTCAAATATGACCATTCCTCTCCATTTCCACTCCTACCATCCTAGTTTCAGTACTGGAACTTTTAACCTAGACTACTTCAATAGGCTGCTAATCCACACACCACACAACTGCCAAAGTGGGCTGTTAAAAATATAAATCACACTAAGCCACTCCCTCACTTACAACCTAGTTGTAAGCTTCCCATTGCATTTAGATTAATCCAAAATCCTCAACAGGGACTGCAAGACCTTTATTGATCTGTCTGTGCCTTTCTGTCCAACCTCGTTTTCTACCCCTCTGCTCCTCATTCTCTAGATGCCAACCGTCTTGCCCACCTTTCTCTTCTTTGAACAATTTCGTCTCTTTTTAAACTCAAGGCACTTATGTTGACTTTTCCTTTGTCCTGGAATGGCCGTCCCTGGCTCTTCACAGGGCTAGGTCCTCCTCATCCTTCAAGCCTCAACATCAGCAGCAGTCCTCAGATGCCTTTCTTGGACTATCCTTTCTATATCAAACAGCCCTCCAGTTACTCTATTTATTTACTGTATAAATGTTACATACTTATTTTTAACTTGTTTATTCATTTATTTCATTCTCTTTCCACACTAGAATATAACTACACAAGGTGAGAACTGTTTTGTTCACTGTGTATACCCAACAAATATTGTAGTGCCTGCCACATATCAGTTGTGCAACAATAATTTGCTGAGTGAATGAATGAATGGATCGATGAATGAATGAATAAAATCATGTACTGAGCACCTTTACTGTTCTAGGTGTTTTAAAAACATAATTTCATTTAATGGTCAGGATAAGACTTTGAAATATCTTTTACTTTTACTGCACAAAAGAAGAAACTAAGACTCAAAAAAAATTGTATAAATTTACCAGGATCACACAACTAAGCAGAGCCAGGATACAAATCCAAGTTTTCTAATTCCAAAAGCTTTGTGTTTTCATTTGAGCAAAATTTATTTGTTTACTCATTCATTCATTCAAAAGTTACTGAACATCTATTTTGCACCAAACGCTGTGTATCTGGTGATAAAGAAATGAATAAAACACCACCCGTGCCTTGCACAGAATTTTCAATCTAGTTGTGGATACGGACAACTAACCAGATAGTTACACTAGTGGCAATAAATGTTACATTAGATATACTAGGGAAGAGAGAGACAGTAAAGTATAGGCTTTGGAGCCCAGATGCCTAGGTTTGAATTCCAGTTCTTCCACTTCCTAACTTTGTTAGTTTTGAGAAGTTGTTTAACCTGTGCCTTAAACCAATGCCTCAGTTTCTTTATTAGTAAAGTGGGAATAATAATAGAGTACCTATCTTAAAGAATGATTATGAGGACTAAATGAGTTAATACGTGCAAATGCCTGGCACATAAGAACTACTTAATAAATGTTAGCTGTTGCTAGAGGTGTATAAGAGGGGGGATAAGACCAGTAAAGAAGTGTTCACTGAAAGCTTCCCAGAAAATGTAAAGATGTCTGAGCTGAGCTTTGCAGAAATACTAGATATAGTGGGCAGCTAGGTTTAGAAGGCTGGGAAAGGCACTCCAGGTAGAAGAAAACACATTCAAAGGCCCTTTTCCTGCCAACCTATTTCAGGCTTATCAGCCCAATAACAATTTATTCAGAACCTTGACACCGTGAACTCTGTTCTTTCTTTAAGCTAAAATGGCTTTCACATAAATCCCGTGGTTCCAGTGATGCTCCCAGAATCCCAAAGATACATAAAATGTGACTGAAGAGAAAGGCAGAAGTTTTGGGAGCTCTGGATGGGCTGGTGGGCATAGAAAAAAGGTAGGACATGAAGTATATCCCATACACATTGGTTTCTGTCCAAGTGCCTCGAAGCTGGGAAGGTGGCTGAGGAGGACAGGGAGAGAGCCAGAGAGGAAACCAGGGTCCCAAGGGAGGGAACTACTACTGAGTTAAGAGAGTTGGGGCTGATGGAGAAAAGATGAAGAAAGATAGAAGCAGAACAAATATAAAGTGAATTTAAAACTCTTCAAAGTATGTACTCCCAATTAAGCCAGCTTTATGCAGTTTCCCAGATAAAGTCCTAGCAGTCATTTGAAGAGATCCTTTAAATCGCATTTGCCACGCAGGTAGCCTGCTGAGAACAAGCCACTGTGTTGTGGCTGTAACGTTTGTAGAGACATTTCTGGAAGAGTCCTGTAAATGGGCCAGATGAAAGACTGTCAGTGGGCCAAGGATCCCTGCCCTTGGCCTCAGCCTACATCAGAGAGTTGAAGGGAAAAAAGAAGGGACCAGCCTGCGTCCCAGTTTGTAACTGAAGAGAGGCAAGTCTGATGTTTGGCAGTCTAAGCTCACAAAGAGAATTTTTAATGTCTCATGATGCCTCTTGCTTGACAACGTCTGCAGGAATTGGCCAACACAATGTGACATTTTGGTATCTAGAATCTAGACATAATTTCTTCCTGGAGTCCTTGCTCTGTTTCTCTGAGATGTGGCAGGTTTTGATGATGATGATAACTGGTGTTTGGGGCCTGCCTTGCTTTTTATGCATTCATGATTACAGTCTGTATGCAAACTTTATAGCATTCCCTCACCTGAAAGCAGCTGGAGTTGCTGTGAGCCATAGGAAGGAAGAAGCATGCAAGCTTACTGAGAACCAAAGACTTGAAAACCCAAAACAGGATCTTAGAAGACATTTGCTCTTTAGGGAAGGAAGGTACACCTGGAATGGGCACGTGAGTTACCAAAGTTACATAGTTAGTGACAGAGCCCTGATCCGGTTTCAACCAGTGTTTTGTTCAACCTGAGGGAAGCATTGGCCTGAATGTTATTTCATTAATACAGCTAAGCACAACTTTTAAAAAGGAAGCCACATGATTCATGTTAATCCTCTTGATTTTGCTGTAATATATTATTACTCTGTCAGGAGACTCCAGAGAAAAGAAAGTAATTTCTCATGCCAACAGGTTACTGACCTGTGTGGCATAGACATTTCAAAGGTGTCTTAGAGTAAAATTCAAAAGATTTAAAATAACCCTCTCAACTGCAAAACAAACTCATCCTTTTTAAATTGCCTTCCTAGGCCTTTCAGCCTGAGGATGCCAAGGGCTTTTGAATAGCCCTTACAGTTCTCAACAAGTCAGCAAAATTGACTTGTCTCCTCCACCCCTTTGTACCCTTTCCTCATTTCCCTTCCTTTCCAATATTCCCCAGGCCACCACTTGCTCAGTGTCCCTGCCTTCCTCCAAACTGCACTCCCTAGCCAGTACCCCATGCTCCCAACTTTTCCAAACATTCCTACCTTAATTTATTTTATTAAGTACTTTTTCCATGCCAGGTACTTTGTGCATGGTATATCACTTAATCCCTGAAATTCCCCCTAGGAGTCCTGCCCTCACCCTCAGCATCCAGGAAAAATTTTCCTATCCCATGTCCCATGCTGTCAGGGTATTGCTTGAATTACCAAGGTAACAGCTACTTATCTGACAAATAAATCTGTGCTAAGATGTTAAATGACACCCCTCGAACCACACTATGTAGACATTTCTAAACCCCTGTATTGGCTTTATGGGAAACCTATGGTTTGCCCAAGAGTCCAATTCAGTACTCTTCATAATAATAATGCCCTCTATTTCTATAGCTTGTCAAAGCCTTTCACATAATTACCAAATATTATCCCTTAGCTGTGTTGAGGTGTTAATGAGGACTTTATTCACTGCCATATAATACAAAGGCATGTTTTTAGTTAAAAGGTGACCTTTAACTATTCCAAATTACCTGTTCTGACAAATCCTGCCTCACTGATATAGGAGGTCAGAATGCCCGAGGTCAGATTGCCTAGGCCACCTAGTGTCTGGCGGGGAGGCTGGAGAGAAAAGGCAGTAAGAAGGACAGGAAAGTTAGGAGAAAGGCTAAAAACATGGTCTCCTAACCGTGTCCCACAGTCTAATTCTGTAAGAGTCTGAAACTCGGGCCATATCTCTAGCCCAGCCACCCCTGGCAGCTGCTGCAGCCCATACCAACTCCCACTTCAGGCTAAGGGCTTGGCTTTAATCTCTATCCCCTCACCTGCCGCTAGCACAGTCTGAGGTAAAGAGGCAGACCTAACTAAAGCCCTACCTCCAGTCCTTCCCAAGACACTAAAATAGTGTGTTTGCCCCATCGAAAAGGGCATTCCTCAAGGCATCTCTATGCCCCTTCCCCAACACGACCAGTCTGACAGTGGGAGCTTCTTGAGGGTAAAGCAGTGTCTCCTCTAGTGGGTGGACACCTAACAAGATGAAAGGTAACAAGTAACATTGATGCTAGACGTCAGAATGGCAGAACTAGAAGAAAATTTTGAGATCATCTAGATCAGCAGATCTTAAATTCTGGCGTGTATCAGAATCACCTGGAAGACTCACTGAAACACAAATTTCTGGGCTCCGGACTAGAGTTTCAGATTCAGCACAATCATCATTTTGAACAAGTTTCCTAATGAAGTTGATGATCCTAGTCCAGAAATCACACTTTGAGAACTACTGTGCTAATCTAATTCTATACATTTCACAGGTAAGGACATGGAGTCCCAGAGAAGGGAAAGAACATCTTCACTTTACTGATGTGAAAACTATGAGCAATTTAGTTACTTACCCAAGGATTCACAACTAGTAAGTGGTACTGACTTAAAATGTGGCAGCCCAATGCTAGTCGCTACCTTTCCTTCTGCTAATGCTATGTCTAAGGGTATGGCTTTTGGAGTCTATGTTTGAATCCGGGCTCCACCATTTCCTAGCTATATGATGTAGGTTACTCCATATATAAAATGGAGGTAGCAATGATACCTATTACTATGAGAGTGCAATTAGATAATACATGTAAAAATGCACATGGGTAAATACTTTGCCTTGTGCCTCATCATAGTAAGTGCTCAATAAATGGCACTTGCTATCATCATCATGGCAGAAGTTGTTTTTGTTGCTAGTTAAGGAAGGCTGGGAATATGCTTTCTTTTGGCTTCATGTTCCCAAGTGGCAAAATACCAATTAGTATAACACTGTTGACCTCTCTTCAGCCTCTCATTTTTTCCTTCTCAGGAGGAGGGAATTCTGATTGGTAGATTTGGGGGCAGAAACAGGCCATGTGTAGCCAGTGGAGATCTATCTGCTTTTAGAGGGAATGAGCTCTGTTCTATTTGCTGCCATAAAATCTCCTTTCTGGGTAAGACCTACAGTTTTCTTGAATTTCTTGGTTCTAGGTGGGTATCTCTGCCTAATTCTGAAGTTCAGAATTAAGAAGCCCACTTGGTAAACATATCTAAATCACTATCTTTAGCTCTTCCATAGAAAGCTCTTTGATCTCTACCTGCTTTACTTCTTTGTCTCTATCACTTCAGAACTGGAGGAAGAAAAGAAAAGATGTCATTTATTGGGCTACCTCAAACCTCCACATTATTATTACCCATTCATGTGAGTTAGAAGAAGAGCTTATACTGAATCTAAGTCTCTAAACTCCTACTCCAGTGCTTATTAATTATTCTGGATTTATTATTATTTTTTTAAAGATTTTATTTATTTATTCATTCAACAGAGATAGAGACAGCCAGCGAGAGAGGGAACACAGGCAGGGGGAGTGGGAGAGGAAGAAGCAGGCTCATAGCGGAAGAGCCTGATGTGGGGCTCGATCCCACAACGCCGGGATCACGCCCTGAGCCGAAGGCAGACGCTTAACCACTGTGCCACCCAGGCGCCCCTATTCTGGATTTATTATACTGAAAATGCCTTCAGAGTTACATTTCATTTAGTTCACATTTTGTAGAATTTTTATTGAGGTATAACATATTCATAAAAGACCACAAATCATAAGTGTACAGCTCACTGAATTTTCACAAATTGAACACATTCATGTAACCAGCACCTCAATCAATAATTACCATAGCAGAAGCCCTCTCACTGTGTCTAGGTACAACCTCCTTATTTCCTTTTATTTTTTTTAATAGAAAGATGAAATCTTCCGTCACTGAGCAAATTATTTACATATCCTACCATCACATAGCCTTGGGTTCAATTAAGAAATCAAATCAGCCCTCTCAATCTTCGTTTGAATAAACAATCTCCTCTCCACAAGCTATATAATTCGAGGACCATGTAAACGCTTCCAGCATCATGTAAATACATCCTGTGCATTCACTGGAATTGCCAATGCAAAATTCAAAGCCATGCAAACATCTTCCTTTCATTTTCATTGGAAACTGCACTTCATTCAGGAGGGACTCAGGCAGGTAGAACAAGAAATACCCACAAGCACCAGGGAAAAGTGGTTATGGTTCCTTAAGCTGGAGAGGAAATGCACTGAGGACTGCTCAGGTCTGTGGGTATTCCCACCCACCTCCTTGACCTTCCAGATCTTATAGTCATGCATACCACACTTACCTCCACACTCTACACACACACACACGAGGCGGCAACCACTGAACTGGAACCTTGTGCCATGTACAAATTGGTATTTAATAAGTGTTTTTGTCATGAAGGATATTGATTAATTCTCTCTGAGAGGTAGCTAAGATTTACATTTGGAATCCTAAATCATCAAGTTTATTCTCAGGAAATCCTTCCATTAAGACCTGGGTGGAGAAAGTAGTTGAGGATCCAAGTGGCTCACCATTTTATTCTTAGAATAAAAGCCAAACCCTTCATTATGATCTGCAGTTATCTATATCACCTTCTCTCTTTCTCTCCCTCTCCAGTTAAACTGACTCCCCTTCTATTCCTTGCTGTACCTCTGTCTGAAATTTCCTTTTTATCTGGTCTTTGCAGGCAAGTTCCTGAGTCATTCTAGAGTCAGCTTCAATGTCTCTTTTTCAGAGAAATCACCTATGACCACCTCCCAATCAGTTTCTCGCTTTTTTATTTTCTTCAAAACACTCATGGCTACCAGAAAATTATATTTTGCCACTTGCATACTTGTTAATTATCTGTCTCTCCCACTAGGAGGTAGGTTCCTAGGAGGTAAGAGCAGGGATTTGATCTAACTTGTTCACCACTGTATCCCAGTATATAGAACATTGCTTAGAACATAGTAGATACACAATAAATATTTATTGAATGAGTGCATGAATGAATTGTTTTAAACTATCTGTATGCCCTGAAATCACGAGATATAATTTTTAGCAGTCTCTGAAAAGTATAGACTTTGAAACCAGCTAAACCTAGGTTCAAATGCTTCTGATTTTTCCCTTTACTAATAAACCTGGGTGAACTTGGGCAAGTTTCTTAGCCTCTCTGAGCCTGTTTCCTCTTCTTTAAAATTATCATAATCTCTACCCTGCATAGCTATTGTGGTGATTTAGTGCTATAACATATATAAAGCCTACAACACAGTGGGCTAGAACATAATAGATCTCAATGCACAGTCTCACTTCTTTCTCCAGACCACTCCTTGCTATTATATGCCTCTCCATATGCCCTGATTGTTCTTTTTGTCTAGGTGTGTGTAAGTATTCCGCTCCCTCTCTACTCTCCCTGCTATCACAAACTGTCCAAACCAAACAACTATAGCAACAACAAAAAATTCTGATGCCTGCCAAGACCGCATAGAAGAATCACCATTTAAGTTCCCATTTCTGCAGTGACTGGTCTTGTTTCCTGCCTATTGTCTGTCTCCTTCCACTGCCTCCTGTTGTGAAGAAATCAAGCTGAAGTGCTGTAAGTATGGACTTTAAGTCATAATAAATCATTCAGATGTCAAGAGTCCTAATCTGCCAATCTGAGGGCAAGGAGATTGATTAGAAGGCTTAAAAGCGTCACTAACCATTTGTAAAAGTTTGTTCTTTCTCCTTTCTCCCCTCATACCCCCTCCTTCTTCTTCTCCTTATTTTGTTTTTTTATTTTAGTTTTGTTTTGTTTATTTTGTTTTTCTTCTTTTCTTTCTTAAGGAAGATTGGGAGATGCGTCAGTGTCCTTTCCAGGATCCTGGGATCAACCCCTGTTGGGCTTCCTGCTCAGTGGGGAGCCTGCCTCTCCCTCTACTTTTCCCCCTGCTTGTGCTTGCTCTCTCTCTCTAATAAATAAAAAAAATCTTAAAAAAAAAAAGAATGTCTACTACAGCTCTACCAGGTAAAGCTTCAGTCACTGTGGAGTAAGCACCAGAAGTTACTATAGAAGTCATCTGATTCATTCTCTTCATTTTACAGAAGAATTGAGACCTACAGAGGAGCCATATCACTTGCCCAAGCTCAGAGAGTTAACAGCAGAACCAGAGCAAAGCTCTAAGTCTTCTGACCCTTTGCTTTGTGTTCTTTTCACTAGACCAAACTGCCCCCTCATCGGAGCTCAGCATCTCAAAGAAAGGACTGGGGCAGCTAATTCAGGCCTTTATAGACAGACTGAGTGCATTTGTCTTCCTTCTATTTGTCATAGACCTTTAGAAATGGCAAGAGAATGTACCAATCAGGGTCTCAGCAAGAAACAGGCAGCCATGTTCAAACTAAATAACTTGAGGAGAGTCTAATAAAGGGACGATTTACAAAGGTGTGGTAAGCCACAGAAAGAGATAACAAAGTATTGGGAGAGATTAGAGGGGGGTTATCACCTCAGGCCTGAAAGAGCAACAGAAGGAAAGAGAAAGGTTTCCATGGAGAGGGCTTCCTGACTGGAGTTGTGACCTTCCTTGAGGAACCTAATCAGCCCATGACATCATGCAGGATGGAAGCTAAAGGAATAAACACCCCAATTTCACGTTCCTCCTTCTGATCTCCTCCTAGTGCCCTCCATTTCTTTAACCCACCAGGAAGCCAGAGAACAAGGAAATCCAGTGATAGAATCTTTACAAGTCAGTCTTCCAGAAAATAGAGTAGGATAGAAAAGGATAGAGAGGCAAAGGGAAGATGTCCAACACAGTTTGACAAGGGATAGGGAACAAACACTCATGGAGCAACTATTGCATTTCAGATATTATTCTTGGAAGTTTTCAAATTGCACTTATTCCTTGCAACAAAACTTTGCCATACATAATATTTCCCCCATTTTACAGATGAGAAAACTGCAGCTAAAATGGGTTAGGTCACTTGTTCAAGATGACACAGCTAGTATTTGAACCCAGGCTTGTCTCACTCCAAAGCCTGTGCTCTTAACTACCTCATAGTATTGCCTTGATAACAAGTCCTCTCCTGTGTATCAAGAACCAAGTGATAAATACTATCCAAGCAACCTTAGATACGTAAAGAAAACTATACCCGCTTCTTAATTCTTTCTTTTTTAAAAGATTTTGTTTACTTGAGAGAGAAAGTGCAAAAGAGAGCATGAGTAGAGGGAGAGGCAGAGGGAGAAGCAGACTCCCCACTGAGCAGGGAGCTAGGTGGGCTAGATCCCAGGACCTTGGGATCAGGACCTGAGCAAAGGCGTATGCTTAATCGACTGAGCCACACAAGCACCCACTTCTTAATTCCTTCTTAACCACAGTCTCTAAACTGCCTAGTCTTTATTATCTCCCCAAACCTCTCCTGAGTTGTTAATGGACAACAATTTTGTTAACTAATAATTTAGTATTAATTGATACAATTTTAAGGTGTAACTACTTCCAGAGGAATCTGCATTTTAATAAAGAACTTCTTGTCATTTCATTCCCTTTCATACTTTCCCCAGAGTAACTATATAAAAAGGAAGACTTTTGAACTCACAGAAGCATACAGAAGAATGGTGGTTGCCAAGGACTACGGGGAGTGTGGTAAATGGGAGATCTTGGTTAAAGGGTAAAAATTTCATTTATAAGATTAGTAAGTTCTAGATATCTAATATATAGCATGGTGAGTGTATATACACAGCATGGTTAATAATATGGTATTACACACCTGAAATTTACTAAGAAAGTAGATCTTAAGTGTTTTCACATGAAAAAGTAATTATATGAGGTGATGGATGTGTTAATTAATTTGTGGTAATCATTTAACAATGTATACATATATTAAATCATTACATTGCACACCTTAAATGTATATATATTTTTATTTGCCAGTTATACCTCAATAGAGCTGGAAAAAATAAATATAAAGAAGACTCGGAAAATAAATAGAAGGTAAGACTTAGTGCTGAATTGGAAAGGCAGGTGAGTCTTGCCTTAGTCATTAAAGAATTAGAGAATGCATGTGTTAGAGGAAGTACAAATTTACACAATGACTCAGACAAAAAAATCAACCTAATATTCTACTATCTGACTTCATCTTGCTTTAGAGCCCTAATTCTCCCAGTATCTGTCAGGTTAATATTCAATCAATTTAAAGTTCAAACTTCTTATTAGGGCTTCCTCTATTTTCTCAAAATCTCTTCTATTCTCCTTCCTCAAGATGGTATTGGGGTGCAGAGGAAAGCTTATATAACCTCATTGCACCGGAGAAGGAACCTGTGTATTGCACATTGGCCTCTGGTTCCTTTCTGACTTCTGCTGAGTTTGCCTCTAACGATACCTGATCATTGTGTGTCTTGCATAAGTGACCACTGCATAGTGTCTCTTGGCCACCTGGCTTTTGAAGGATCACGTTGGGAGCTACTGCTAATGACCATGAATATTGCCATTACTCTGATGGTAAGATTCCTGCACTCAGCATCCACTTCTTCTAACTCCAGGCTTCTGAGCCACCTATACTTTCTTTACTCTTGTATGTCCCACCAGGGCACACGAGAACTTAAAATCTGTTTTACAGCACTTCAGGTACACTATCTCCAGACCTCTTTGCTTTATCATGCCATGGTGCCATTTCTACTCAACTATGGCTACTTTGTGTTGACACAGGGTGCCATACAATCTCCTTCAATACTTATGAACAGGAAAAGCAATACCAGCCCATTCTGTGGCCCAGAGCGTGGGATCAGCTTCTTAAGAGTAAGTACATCCCTTCCCAAATATATCTCCAAGCTCCTCCAAGCACCAAAATGGTTTTGGTTTCCTGAGTGGCAGAAACTTCCCTTACGTTAGTATCTCCCATCCTCTCTACACAATGGCTGATGGAGAACTACTATTGTCACACCACCACATTTTTCTCTTGGTATGTAAAGAGAATTTTTACCCTCATCAAATCCTGGCTTTTGAAACTATTATCTCACAATGCACTGAAAAATTGAAGTCTGAAACTCAGGGATGAGCAATGATACATTTGTTCCAGGTCATAGCTGTCTTCCCCTGAAGCAATAAGTTCAATTGATTCAAGGAGTAGGAGTACAAAACAAAAAGGAAATAGATTATCAGGAGCAATGGGCAACAAAAATAGGTTTAATATCTTAAAAACATATAGGATACATATATGGTATGTATGTAAAAACATATAGCTCATTCTTCTATTCAGACAAAAAATATTTTAAAGCACTTACCATGTTAAGATCACCCACTGGTCTGGGTGGCTGCAAATAGTGAGTAACAACAAACACTCTAGATCAGTTTCTAGTACCACAAATTTGCTATAAAAGAAAACCATTTCCAAACCATGGGCAATCATTTTTGGCTACTTTCAATGCAATAACACATCATCATGCCCAGTTCTTTTTTCACTGGTTCTGAGAATAGAATACTGTGGCTGTTTTTTGTCTGGGTACCTGGGGGTTAACCTGCAACCCTATTATTTTTCAAAATTTATGGCTAGAAATCCTATGAGTCCAATTTCCTGCCTTTGTGAGTAGAGTATAGTAAGTTACATTAGTGAACAAAATTTAATATTTGAAGATTGAAGATATTGCTCGGTCTCAGAGTCATCTTTCCAACCATCAATGGCATCAGCCCAGACTAGCAATGTAGCTGTAAAAGACTTAAGAGATTGTGTTTAACCCATAGTGAACCCGCAATGTACTAGAAATGCTATTTTTAAAAGACTAGAACATGGTTATCTTTTGATACAAGGTGTATTTTCTGCAAAAAATATAATTGAGAAAAAGGTTTGGTTAATTAAGGGTGCTGGTTAAAGAAAGTTGTATTAGTCACTTGGATACTTCTTTGAAGCTCACTGGAATGAGGTTTTGAACCATAGTAAATGAAATTTTATTTCAAATGGTGCTGCAAAATTCTTAGACATTCCAGCAAGCCTTTTTCTTACTGAAAGATCTTTAAGATTGTTCACCGTTATCATTTTGCTTTACTGAGCCTAGAAAGCAATGGTTTTTATATTTCCAAATAAACCTTAAAGTGCTTACAAGCTTTCACAGCAGAAAACTACTTACTAAGGCAATGATGTTATCCCTAAGTTTTTCCTGATTTTATTGTCTTGCCCTCATGTTGTTCAGAATCAGTACAATTCTTGCTCTCATTTAAGAGAAACTGTCATTAGTTGAAGGGATTCCTTAGACAGGTCACTAGAAGCATCTTGCCCTTCTCCTCAATAATTATATTTTCTACGTAATGAAAAGCTTGTAGTTTAAAAGTATCTCCAGTTACAGCTAGGCAAAAACATGAAAGGAAGAGCTACTTACATGAATATATGAGATTTCATATCTCTTTCAATTGCTAAACAAATTTTACAGACTTGAAAAGGCTAGCTTGACAGCTCTAGAGCAAAAGCCCTAGCTTATTAACAGTTTTAACCTTAACTTATTGAAAAATAATATGAGGCCAAAAAAGGAGAGCAACTCAGGGGTTTCTTAGGAATGGGAGTGTAAGAGGTTGAGAATGAAAAGTTGTGCAGCAGTTAAGGCAATTACCTCTGCCAAGGGGAGAGCAAAGCACCCCTTTTTTTCATTCTCATTTCCTCCCCCAAAGCTGGTAGAAATTGTCTTTATATCAATAAGATAGGCTTGGTGATTAGAGCAGAAATATTCTCATCCAGTTCAACCACCATTTCCTCCTCCCAGGATTTCTCAAGGAAAATTACAATGATTGATTTGTATGCATAGAAGGTGGGCCACTCTGAGATGACAATTAAGGAAGTTTGGGAATTTACTGGAGAATGAACGGTAGCAGGGACATTTCTAGCAGTAGCAGAAACAGAGAAGGCTGGGTGGTGTATGGATGAACGCCAGCCAGCAGAAGCGAAGAGGCCCTGCACAGGGCTTGTCTGCTAATCACATTCAAACCTACACCTTGCCAGAAAGCCACGTCCCAAACTCTAAATAATGCTTGCTTCAGGAGTCAATTTTTCCAAGAGCTTTCCGTGAAAAGATTTTAAATGGAAATATAAGCTTCATGTGAGCAATAAGGAAAAAACATGTAAATCTCTTCTCCACCTTGCATTTGCTTTTCCTGCTGTGTTTTAGGCAAAAGAAAATCTCATCAAAAATGACTCCAGAGCCCAGACTCTGACCTCCTCAGATCCTGCTCCCTCTAATCAGGCCACAGTTGACTGACAGTCAGGAAATAAACTGTTCTTTGAAGGTACAGCTGGAGCAGGTTTACAGCAGATGACTAATATGATCTAATCTTCCAGCAATTTCGACAGTTTTCAATTCTGGAAGATTCATATATCTCTGTTTAACTTTCTGATTCTGTCCTGTAACTGCTCATTGAATTATCCTTCAAGATTCAATCTTCTCAAATATTCCAACCTTCTTCATTATCAAACTCCAATGTAATATCAGGATCCACAATGTGCCCAAGCCCCACAGTATCAATCTGGACACATTGAAAAGCCAAAGAAAAGGCCTAACAGCCAAAGATAACCACTTACCCAACTAGCAAATTCTCCTAAAACTGTTACTAGGTGTACTAGCCACTGTTAAGTATTTGGAGTGGTACAACCATCTATCAGTTTCTGAAATGCCTAAGGTCTGGTGGCCAAAAATCTACCTTCCCCACAAGCTAGATGGGGAAATCTCTTTAATAAGTGACAAAGTCTTTAATTCCATAACTGGAGATAAGCTTAGAGGGATACTCTGTATGAAAGGGAAGAAAGTTGATTTAAATCCCTACTAAGTCATAAATGATTGATATTAGAGTGACTCCTCAGAGCAGATTTTAAAAGGAAGGAAGCAAGAGAACAGACAGTACCAGATGCAAAAGGAAAGGATGGGGGAAAGGAGGGAAGGAGGAAGGCCAACAAAGAGAAAGTTGGAGAGACAGTAAGGAAGCTGGAGGAGGGGTCCAAAAACTAACTTTGCTGACTACACTATCTTACCAAAGGCAATCTAGCCTATAACTCAAGTAAGCAACTCTGGGGTATAAAAAGAAAGATACAAAATTCAGCTGGTGCTAGCCAGACTCTGCAAGAGTTTTACATTTTCTTCTAAATCCAGTAATAAATTATATACCCAAAGGGTCCTGATTGAAATAAAAAACACTGCTTCAAGTGTAAAGCAGAATAAAATTAAAATCTTAAAATTGCAAAGGGTATTAACATATAAATTAGCTATTCCTAAAAGATTTTCAGACTCATCTGTGCATTTGGCTCATTTCTTTGGCCCAATTTAATTACCTTTTACATTTGGAGCTCTATTTTATTTTATTTATTTTATTTTATCTTATTTGAAAACACTTTAAATTCTTTTTTAACCTACCAAGTAGGATGTAAACTACATCAATCCTCTATTACTTTAAGAAAGAGACTGCTTTCCTAAATCAAACAAGTTGATTTCCAAGTCATGCTCTCTTACCTCTACAGCCTTGTAACCTGAAGGTGAACTGAACCTTACCAGGGGTGGTTCTTCTATAAGTCGAGGTGGGAAGAATAGGTGATATCCCAAAACAGACTAGGTGGAGACTCTGAGCCAAAAGCAGAGTCTGTGATACAGAGTGTGATCAACAAACCAGGGTACTTTTGAGAGTGAAGGGTTCTGCTAATTACTTGAGAACAAAGGGCTTAAAATGAGACATGGGGCCACCCTAGGGATAAGGCAGTTTGAGAAACTGCATTTCCCAGTATGCCCTTCCCCTTGAAAGTCAAAAGGCCTGACTGGAGCAAAGCACCCTGGGATCTGCGTTTAGCACCATTTAAGAGGTAAACAGTATAGGGCTGAGTCTGACATAGAGGCTTACTCCTTCCACGGGATACTTAATCAGACACAGAAAACAACACCTGAGGTGAAATTTCAGTGGATATTAAGTCTAGGGTAGAACCTCTCTCTCCCTCACACCTCAAGCTTGCAAAGAGGTGGCGTTGGTAGAGCTGTCCACTGGTCCACAGCCCTGTTTCTCCTGGGTGCGATGCTGCCTCCCCACATCACCAGCATCCCCACTGCTGCTAGTCTTTGGGGGATTGTGGTACAGGTGCTGTTCCCACTCCACTTCAACCAGCTTGTGTAGCTTCATGGTGGCCTGAGCATCTTCCACAGAGGAAAGTCCACTTTTCCCAATCTGCATGTCCCCGTTCAGAAGCTTCTTGGTGAAATGCTTCAGAGACATGGTGGCATTCTTCAAGCAGTCTGCCTTCAGGTTGGGGAGGAGAGGGATTTGGGAGGTGTTGTGTGTGACGGACTTGGGGTGGAAGTACTGAAGGGCTTTGAAGTTGTGGGTGGCATGCCCCCACACTGTCTTCCCTGTGACTATCTTTAAGATCTGGCTCTGCACGATCTTAAGGGGTGTAGCATTCATCATGTACTGCTTCCAGATGCCACTCCGTCTGGTCCAGTAGTCTATAATGGGTGGGGGGAAGAGAAAGTACTCTTCATCAAGCACATCTCCATGTGCTGGTAGTTGACAATGCTACATTGAACCAAGAAACTGACATGCCCCTTGGGTTCTGTGCCATCTCACGGTCAGTTACCACCGTCTTCCTTGTCATCTTCTGGGATGCTCTAGAGTATTTATTCTCTGAATGAGATTGGATGGAGTTATGTGAGGGCATTCTTCTGAGTAAGGTTCTTCTGGGAGCCCTTCTTCTAGGGGAGAGTTGGGTCCTTCTAATCTTTGGAAGGGCACTCTGGAACTCCCATTTTAGACTTCACTATTAGATCAGGTTTTGTATTTGTTTTGTTTAAAATTCTGATACATAGGACTGTGAAATTTCCTAACATACAGTTCAGACCCCATCCATCCTCACTTCTGTTTTAATTTTCAATGGCCTATGCAAGGGCTGTGCTTTCATAGCATGAAGGTTCTGTTAGAGAGAGTGTGTGTGTATGTGTATGTTTGTGTATGTGTGTCTAGTGGAGACAGGGGTTTCCAGATTCTCACATCTTTCAAATGGAGACACAAATGAAAGCATAGTTACAAAGCAGGAGACCACATCCTACATTGATGGAACAGGCTCTCTGAAGCTCATCACCCTACCAAAGAGGAGACTAGCTGTAGGACTGACACACTGCTGAATTCATGATTCCATTCCCCTCCTAATTAGAAGGTGTTGAGATTGTACTGTTTGGTCAGCTTCTGAGAATTATTATGCTCTTTTTGTTTCTTCACTGGGACTTTTAGAACCTTAGAATAGTTGGTAAGAAGAATGCTTAGGTATAGCTGGCAACATGAAAGGCCTTTATGAGCTCTATGGGAAAGAGACACTTCATATTTAGGAAGGAAAAATTAGAAGAAGAGTTCCTTCCTCTCTGTCATTTCTCTGACAGACAGTAATGTCTCTCCTGCTGGTAGCTTTCAAGACAAGGAGATTTGTATGAGTTGCCATGAAATTCATTATCATACATTTATGCTCTAAAAATGCAATTGGAACCACTCTTCATGTGTGCCATATTTACAATAATTATCCCAATAAAACCTTATCCACATAAATGACTAACAAGAACTCCAAGTGAGAAAAGAGATGTTTTTTCATTATTGGATTGTATCTCAGAGCTGAGGACAATCATGGTACGTAAGCCAAATACAGCCTTCTCATGGATAGTACAATTACCTTTTCATTTGAGAATGCCCACTCCTTGCCAAAAGGCCTTTCCAAGCAAGGTCCATTTGACAAATCAGTTCACAATCCATCCAGCTCACCTGAGCTTTCATGCTCCTTTACTATGCTGAAGAAACAGCAGAAATGTGGGAGTTAGAGATGTAGGGGTTTAGGTTTGGTTTTGTGAGCAATCCATGGCATGACTTGAATGAGTTTCAGCTTTCTGGTCTATACAGTAAAGCAAACAATGCTACTTGAACACAGTAACACTTGAGCTTTCTGTTCCAAAAAAATTCAAATGTGGTAGTAAATATTAAAGTAATTTTAAATGTATAAAATGTAATACAATGCAAGATGAAATTATTTTTAACTCCAGAGGAGAAAGGTCATCCAGTGGGGGAAAATCATGCCTAATTTTCTGTCCTGGAAGATATGCACAAGAACTTTTGTACCATTAAATGATAGCTGTGGAAGCTTTTAATCAATTACCAATTAATTCAGTTCTTCCTCTGGTTTCCCCTCCCGCCTGGGCTTTTTCTCTGTGAAGCTCACCTATTAATATCCCCAATGATACTTCATTTTCTTCTTACAACTAATGCTGCTATTGAAAAGTCTGAGATCAACCTGATTCTTGATCCTTTGTACAGGCACTTTTTGTTCTTTCAGGACACTCAGAATTTTCTCTTTGATGCTATCAATGTTCACTATAGAGTAGCTAGTATAGGTTTTCCTTTTTGCTCGTATTTGACACTCTATGATTCTTTACTACATGAAGTCTTTCATTATTTTTCAATTTCAAAACATTTATCTCCATTATTCTTAAAGTAGCTACTTCTTCCTATTTTTGATTTTGTCTATTTCTTAGATTCCTTTTATTTGATGTTGGGATTTTACTTTCATCTTCCATATCCTATAGCTTTTCTTTTATACTTTTTATCTTTTTATCCTTTCCTACTACCTTCTGGGAAAGTTCTTCATTTTATCTTTAATTCACTAATTTGTTCTTTGCTAAATTTATCCTTTATTATTTCATCAGTCATATTTTTTACTTCAATTATTATATTTTTATGAATAGAACTTCCACTTATATTCATGATGGAGTAACTGTCGCTGGACTTGCCCTCCTACCATAAATAACTAGAAAACTCAACAAAATATAGGAGATAATTGTTTTCAGACAATAGACAACAGGCTGTGATTTTTGAAAGAGAAACAAATGAGGTAATTTCTATGATTGTCTCAGCTTGTTGCCTATAAGCAATTTCTGGACAACAGCATAAGGATGGAAAGTCCAAGCAGAACACAGCAAGCTTCCTGATTTGAAGTCAGAGGTCAGAATTCACAGAGGATGAGGCAGCTATAATTAGTGGAGCAGAGTACTAGAGAAGAGAGAGCTATACAAAGAAAGAACTTTAGAAATTGGCATAGGGATTCCCTTTAGTCCTTGATACATACTGAGTTGTGCATGCATAACATGAAATTCCAGTGAGGATGGGCAAAAAACAACAGGGGAGCTGTAAGGTGGAGAATTTCCAGAGCTCATACAGGGCTAGGAAATGTTTGCTTTCCAGCCAGCCAGAGCAGCGAAATGTTTAAGTAGAGACCCCAGAATGATCACACATTAGTAGTGGAGCTAATCTAGCCCTACAGTAAAGGCTATCCTAGGCCTGCCATGACAAAATTATAAACAAGCCTTGAAAGTTTAAAGCTGATCTGGAAGTGATTTAACTACCTCCCAAAAGAAAACTCAAGGTAAAACAGTAAAATCCAGGCACTCAACAACAGAACATTCACAATATCCAGCATCTAATAAACAACTACTATACACATGAAGAAGCAGGAATATACGACCCATAACCAAGAGAAACATCAGACAACATAAAAGACACAGAAATGATAGAGTGGATGGAATTACCAGACAAAAAAAATTTAGAATACCTATTAAAATATTAAGGTTAAAGGTTAAAAGAAAGGTCAAAGGTTAAAGGAAAATATTGCCATAATGAGGAAAGAAATGGAAACTATAAGAAAGAAACAAATGAAAGTATTAGAAGTGAAAAATATAATATTTGAAATGGAAATTTCACTGAGTAGGATTGACAGTGAATTAGATGCTGTAGAAAATGAGTACATTTTTAGATGCAGCCGTGGAAACTATCCAAATCAAAACACAAGACAGGGGGTGAAAAGTGTGAAAAAAGATGAACAGAGCCTCAGTGATATGTGGGTCAATATCAAGTAGTCTAACCTATAAGTAATTGAAGTCCGAGAATGGAGGTTCAGACAAAATATTTGAAGAAACATGGCTGAAAGTTTTCCAATTTAATAATGACTGTGAATTCACATACCCAAAAAATTCCACAAACTCAAGCAGTATAAGCACAAAGAAAACCATGTATAGGCACATCATAATCAAGATGCTAAAATTGATAGAGAAAAAAAAGTTCCTAAATGCAGTCAGAGGAAGAAAAAGAATACCTTAAATATATAGAAATAAAGATAAGAATGAGTACTGACTTCTTGTCAGAAAGAATATAAGCTGGAAAAGAATTCTATATCCATGGGAGGGAAAACTCCAAAAATAAAGACCAAATAAACACTTTATCAGGGAAACAAAAGCTGAGAGAATTTGTCACCAGCAAACCTGCACAAAAAGAAACACTACACCCAGTACCCAGATCTTGGTTTCTAATATCATACTGCAATAAAAGGAACCAGGGCCCCTTGGAGAAATGGCAGACTCTAAGGCTGAAAATGGAAATAGACAGAATGAGCCTGGAGCATCTTGTAATACCAGAAAGTAAGGAAGTGTTAAAAAAAATGATGGGGTCATGTCAAAGAGACATAGCAATCAATTGAAAGAGCTCCCCGTGGCCAAAGTTGGAGTGATGTGAAAGAGAAAATAAAGTCATATTAGATTATAACCCAAAGTATAAAATAAATATCTATAAATCCATCTTGGTGTAAATAAAAGATTTAGTAAATAAATAAATGGAGGATAATATACCCGTAATAAACCTCCCATATAAAAGAATTCCAAATAATTTATGTAAATAGTTTCCCATCAAGGAGGTGAAGCATAATTCCCCATTCCTCAAATGTGGGCTGTACAAAATAACTCCCTTCCAAAGAGAACTGTATGGAAAAAGAGGAGAAAGAGTAACTTTATAGTGGAGAAACCTGACAAACCCTACCTCAGACAGATGATCAAGGTTAATATCACCAGTGATAAATCATGCTGATAGCTCGTACCCATGATATGATGTGATGAGAAGGGCACTTTGCAACTTCCTCCCAAAAATACATGACCCAGTCTAATCATGAGAAAAACATCATACAAACCCAAATAGGGGACAATCTACAAAATATCTGACCAGTATTCCTCAAAACTGTCAAAGTCATCAAAAACAAAGTCTGAGAAACCATCACAGCCAAGAGGGACCTAAAGAGACATGATAGCTAAATGTAATGTGGTATCCTGGATGTGTTTCTGGGAATGAAAAAAGACATTAGATTAAAAACTAAGGAAATCAAAAAAAAGTATGGACTTCAGTTAACAATAATGTATCAATATTAGTTCATTAGTTGTGACAAATATACCATACTAATGTAAGATGTTAACAGTAGGGGAAACAGGATGCAGGGTATATGTAAACTCTCCATACTATCTATGCAACTTTTCATAAATCTGAATCTGTTCTAAAATAAAAATATATTGGAAAAGAAATGATAAGGGAATATTTTTAGGCTGAAGTAAAATGTTATGAAATGGAAACGGAGGTCTATACAAAAGAATGAACAGTGTCAGAAATGGTAAATATGTAGATCAATATATATTTTATGGCTAATATTTTTCATTTGATCCTTTAAAATTATCTTATTTTATTTTATATTACTGATTTATTACTTTAAATCTTTAAATATATTCACTTGTATATTTTAAGTTATTAGCCCATCCATTCCATTAATTCCTCATTGAATGGTATATATTTTCAATTTGTTGACCTTTTCTATAGTAGTCATTCATCCTTCTCAGAAGTCTAGGTATACTTACTCCTGTTTCCCGGGGATATCAACTACTGCATCTAATAAATGTATATCAAAAAGGGGCCAAAGGCCAGGCCCTAGTTTAATCCTAGGGAGGAGTCCCAGATACCACAGAACTACTGTAACTCCTATATCTTGGTGCATTATGAGGCAACTTGTCTGGTCTGTCACCTTGAGTTGCAAACCATCAGATCTAAGAGTTGGAAGGGAGGAAGTGGAGGAATGGATGTCAGAGGACAACCGGTTAGTCCATCCTTATGCTCATCAACACACACCAGTAAGACTTTTGCATTGTCCATCTACTCATAGCCTGCTGACACAGGCAGTTTGGACTATTGTCCCTGATTTCTGCAATGAAATGAGGTAAGCAGTAATTATGCTAAGGTTACACCAGGGAGCAGAAGAAATAGGGTTCTAGAAGTTTTGTTCTGCCCTATCCCATCACCAATGCCTCTGGCCATCCCTTGCACAAAGCTACAACCATCTACCTTTTACACACATCCGTTGAAGGCTGTTTTCAGTATCTCCAGGGCTTTTCACAGTGGTATTGTTGTAGTGGTTGCTATTTTCCCTGAAATCGATGCTGCCCTCTGGCTTCTATCTCCAGAGTTGATTTTGGGTAGGAAGCAAAAATTAATTTGTCAAGAACTGTAAATATAACTCTTGTTAGGCGCTTACTCTGCATAAAACTTTACTTGCATTAATCTTATTTAATCCTTTCAACATCCCTATGTGGTACATACTATTATTATAATCATTTTACAGATGAGGAAACTGCAGCACAAAGACATTAAGCAACTCACACAAGATCACAGTGTAAGAGATAGAGTCAAAATTCAAACCTAGTCAATCTTACTCCAGAGACTAGGATACCAGTAATTAGCATATTGTAAGGGTTAAAAAATATTTTTCAATGTTTCTCAAATAATGAACAAATGGATGGGTGGTTAGAAGTACACTGCCAGCTTCCTCAGCAGTCTTATTTCCTCTATGTTTTCTTCTGTTCGATTGCTTTAGTGTGTCTGAAAAATACTATGAACCCTATCTGTGTACCTTTTACAGAGTGATGCATTCTACTTTCCTTTCATCCTTTATTATTTAAAAAAGCATATTTGTACTTCTAATAAAAAGAAACACTTATCTTTTTGTTTTTCTGTGTAAGAATAGGTGACATAACTTTCTCATTGTCAGAGCTCTGCCACAAAAGCTGTCTTGTTTTCCCTCTGTAATTTCTGGTGGAAATAGGTCCTGTAAAAGAAAGAACATAATTGACCATCAAAAATATGGGAAGATGCTCTGCCTCACCAGTTATGAATGAAATACACATTAAAACAACACGGAACTGGCAAAAAAAATGTTCAAACCGGCAAAAAAATTGAAGGATTAGGACATGGGGCCGCTGCTCGCGCTCCTCCTGCTGCTGCTGTCGCGCGGCGCGCCCGCGCCCCGCGCCCGGCCGCTTCCGGTGCTTCTCGGAATAGGGAAGATGGCGGAGGAGTAGGGGACCCCTTTTTCAGCCGGTCCCCTGAGTTGAGCTGGATAGGTACCAGACCAGCAGGAATATCCACGGAATCAGCCTGAGACGCAGGAAGATACATCTGGATCTCTACAAATGAACATCTCCAGCGCTGAGTATCGAGGTACGAAGCGGGGAGCCGTGAAACCGCGCACAGATATCGGAAGCTAAACAGAAGGGGGAGGGAGCCGCCGTGTCAGGGCGCCGGGAAGCGGTAGCCACCTGCAAGGGGGAGCGGACAGACCGCGGACCCGCACGCTTGAGACAGCAGGCTGAGAAGGGAGCTCCGGGAGCGCACGCGGGACGGCTGGCGGTTGGCGGGCCACCTGCATGGAGGAACAGGCGGACTCGCGGTCGGCACCCGCGAGACAGCAGACTTAGAACGCGAGCTCCAGGAGCACGCGCACAGGGCGGCTGGCGGGCCACCTGCACCGGGGAGCGGGCGGACCGCGGACCCGCACTCTGGAAACGGCAGACTGAGTCCGTGAGCCGGGAGCGTGCACCACCAAGCATCTCACGGAGCTCCGGAGCTCCGGTGTGCTCACTGGATCGAGGCTGAGACCGGGAGCTCCGGGAGCGTCCGCGGGGCGGCTGGCGGCTGGAGGGCCACCTGCACGGGGGAGCAGGCGGACTCGCGGTCAGCACCCGTGAGACACCAGACTGAGACGGGGAGCTCCGGGAGCCCGCGCGGGGCGGCTGGCGGCGGGCGGGGTTGGAAACACAAAGGACAGAGACGTGCCGGCCCTGGAAGTGAGGGCTGGGACGCCGGGTGTGGGGCGCACAGCCCGGGATGCTGCAGGGTTGAGCAGCACCAACAGAAACAGAGTTAAAGTGGCCAGAACATCAGTGGAGAACGATCCGCGATCCCTCTGTTCTGAGACAGAGGCTGAATTTCAGCCGCTGCTGCTCTCTCAGAAGAGGCATAGCAAACCGCCAGGGAAAGCCGCCAGAGAACAAAAGCCCGGAAATACCGGCTCACAGGGTGCCCATCCCCATCCCCCCTCGCAAGGGACACAGAGACTCTACCCAAACAGGGTTTTCTGAGTACCTGCAGGCAGGCCCCTCCCCCAGAAGGCAGGCTGAAAAATCAAGAAGCCCACAACCCGGAGCGCCTGAGTGGCGCAGTCACCAAGCACCTGTCTTCGGATTAGGGTGTGATCACAACGCTCCGTAAGGAGTCCTTCATCGGGCTTCTCCACCGGGAACCTGCTTCTTCCTCTCCCACTCCTCTGCTTGGGTTCCCTTTCTTGCTGACTGTCTCTCTCTCTCTCAAATAAATAAATAAACTCTTTAAGGAAGAAGCCCACATCCCTAAGATCTCTATAAAACAAGGGCGCACGGCCTGGGTCCCAGTCAACACTTGGGCTCTGGACAACCCTGCAATCTCTCTTCATCAGAATGACGAGAAGGAGAAGTCCCCCCCAGCAAAGAAAAGATAATGAGTCTGTGGCCTCTGCCACAGAATTGGCCTCGGCCACAGAATTAATACATATGGATGTATCCCAATTATCAGAAATGGAATTCAGAGCAACAATGGTCAAGATGATGAGTAAACTTGAAAAAAGCATCAGAGAAAGCGTTGCTGAGAATATAGAATCCCTAAGGGCAGAAATGAGAGCGAATCTGACAGAAATTAAAAACTCAGTGGGCCAAATACAGTCAAAACTAGAGGCTCTGACGGCCAGGGTCACCGAGGCAGAGGAACGCGTTAGCGAATTGGAGGATGGGTTAGTAGAAGAAAAAACGAAAATAGAAGCTGGTCTTAAAAAAATCCACGCCCACGAATGTAGATTACGGGAGATTACTGACTCTATGAAACGATCCAATGTCAGAATCATCGGCATCCCTGAAGGGGTGGAGAAAAACAGAGGTCTAGAAGAGATATTTGAACAAATTGTAGCTGAAAACTTCCCTAATCTAGCAAGGGAAACAAGCATTCGTGTCCAAGAGGCAGAGAGGACCCCATCCAAGCTCAACCAGGACAAACCTACGCCA
This sequence comes from Ailuropoda melanoleuca, assembly GCF_002007445.2. NCBI lineage: Eukaryota > Metazoa > Chordata > Mammalia > Carnivora > Ursidae > Ailuropoda > Ailuropoda melanoleuca. The sequence goes on from NW_023255341.1 coordinate 549,131, forward strand.
CGGCATGTCATAGTGCAATTCGCAAATATTAGATCCAAGGATACAGTATTGAAAGCGGCCAGGGCAAAGAAATTTCTCACGTACCAAGGCAAAGGTATCAGGATTACGTCAGACCTGTCTACAGAGACCTGGAATGAGAGAAAGGCTTGGGGGGGCATTTTTAAAGCTCTTTCAGAGAAAAACATGCAGCCAAGGATCCTTTATCCAGCAAAGCTGTCATTCAGAATTGATGGAGAAATAAAGACGTTCCAAAATCGCCAATCATTAACCAATTTCGTAACCACGAAACCAGCCCTACAGGAGATATTAAGGGGGGCTCTATAAAGGTAAAAAGGCCCCAAGAGTGATACAGAGCAGCAAGTCACAACCGATACAAAGACTTTAAAGAGAAATGGCATCATTAAAATCATATCTGTCAATAATCTCTATCAATCTAAATGGCTTAAACTCTCCCATAAAACGCCACAGGGTTGCAGATTGGATAAAAAGACATGACCCATCCATTTGCTGTCTACAAGAGACTCATTTTGAACCCAAAGATGCATTCAGACTTAGAGTAAGGGGATGGAGTACCATCTTCCACGCAAATGGACCTCAAAAGAAAGCTGGAGTAGCAATTCTCATATCAGATAGACTGGATTTTAAACTAGAGGCCATAGAGAGAGATACAGAAGGGCACTATATTATTCTTAAAGGAAGTATTCAACAAGTGGATATGACAATTATTAATATATATGCCCCCAACAGGGGAGCAGCAAGATACACAAGCCAACTCTTAACCAAAATAAAGAGACATATAGATAAGAACACAGTAATAGTAGGGGACCTCAACACCCCACTATCAGAAATAGACAGAACACCCTGGCAAAAACTAAGCAAAGAATCAAAGGCTTTGAATGCCATACTCGACGAGTTGGACCTCATAGATATATATAGAACACTACACCCCAGAACCAAAGAATACTCATTCTATTCAAATGCCCATGGAACATTCTCAAGAATAGATCATGCTCTGGGACACAAAACAGGTCTCAGCCAATACCAAAAGATTGAAATTATCCCCTGCATATTCTCAGACCACAACGCTCTGAAATTGGAACTCAACCACAAGGAAAAACCTGGAAGAAACTCAAACACTTGGAGGCTAAGAACCATCCTGCTCAAGAATGACTCGATAAACCAGGAAATCAAAAAACAAATTAAACAATTTATGGAGACCAACGAGAATGAATACACAACGGTCCAAAACCTATGGGATACTGCAAAGGCAGTCCTAAGGGGGAAATACATAGCCATCCAAGCCTCACTCAAAAGAATAGAAAAATCTAAAATGCAGTTTCTATATTCTCACCTCAAGAAACTGGAACAGCAACAGAGGGACAGGCCTAACCCACTGACAAGGAAGGAGTTGACCAAGATTAGAGCAGAAATCAATGAATTAGAGACCAGAACCACAGTAGAGCAGATCAACAGGACTAGAAGCTGGTTCTTTGAGAGAATCCATAAAATTGATAGACCACTGGCAAAACTTGTCCAAAAACAAAGAGAAAGGACTGAGATTATTAAAATTATGACTGAAAAGGGAGAGGTCACGACCAGCACCATTGAAATTGCAAGGATTATTAGAAACTTTTATCAACAGCTATATGCCAAAAAACTAAACAATCTGGAAGAGATGGAGGCCTTCCTGGAAACCTATAAACTACCAAGACTGAAACAGGAAGAAATAGATTTCTTAAATAGGCCAATTAACTATGAAGAAATTGAGTCAGTGATAAACAACCTTCCAAATAATAAAACTCCAGGCCCAGACGGTTTTCCTGGGGAATTCTACCAAACATTCAAAGAAGAAATAATACCTATTCTCCTAAAGCTATTTCAAAAAATAGAAACAGAAGGAAAGCTACCAAACTCATTCTATGAGGCTAATATTACCTTGATCCCCAAACCAGGCAAAGACCCCCTCAAAAAGGAGAATTACAGACCGATTTCTCTAATGAATATGGATGCCAAAATCCTCAACAAGATCCTTGCTAATAGAATCCAACAGTACATTAAAAGGATTATCCATCATGACCAAGTGGGATTCATACCTGGGATGCAAGCATGGTTCAACACTCGCAAATCAATCAATGTGATACATCATATCAACAAGAAAAGACTCAAGAACCATATGATCCTCTCAATTGATGCAGAAAAAGCATTTGACAAAATACAGCATCCTTTCCTGATTAAAACCCTTCAGAGTGTAGGAATAGAGGGTACATTTCTCAATCTCATAAAAGCCATCTATGAAAAGCCTACTGCAAGCATTATTCTCAATGGGGAAAAGCTGGAAGCCTTTCCCTTAAGATCAGGAACACGACAAGGATGCCCACTCTCGCCACTATTATTCAACATAGTACTAGAAGTCCTTGCAACAGCAATCAGAAGACAAAAAGGGATCAAAGGTATCCAAATCGGCAAAGAAGAAGTCAAACTGTCTCTCTTTGCAGATGACATGATACTCTATATGGAAAACCCAAAGGAATCCACTCCCAAACTATTAGAAGTTATAGAACAATTCAGTAAGGTGGCAGGATACAAAATCAATGCCCAGAAATCAGTTGCATTTCTATACACGAATAACGAGACTGAAGAAAGAGAAATTAGGGAATCCATCCCATTTACAATAACACCAAAAACCATGCGTTACCTTGGAATTAACTTAACCAGAGACGTAAAGGACCTATATGCTAGAAACTATAGATCACTTTTGAAAGATATTGAGGAAGACATAAAAAGATGGAAAAATATTCCATGCTCATGGATTGGAAGAATTAACATAGTTAAAATGTCCATACTACCCAGAGCAATCTACACTTTCAATGCTATCCCGATCAAAATACCGAGGACATTTTTCAAAGAACTGGAACAAATAGTCCTTAAATTTGTATGGAACCAGAAAAGGCCCCGAATCTCCAAGGAACTGTTGAAAAGGAAAAACAAAGCTGGGGGCATCACAATGCCGGATTTCGAGCTGTACTACAAAGCTGTGATCACAAAGACAGCATGGTACTGGCACAAAAACAGACACATCGACCAATGGAACAGAATAGAGAACCCAGAAATGGACCCTCGGCTCTTTGGGCAACTAATCTTTGATAAAGCAGGAAAAAACATCCGGTGGAAAAAAGACAGTCTCTTCAATAAATGGTGCTGGGAAAATTGGACAGCTACATGCAAAAGAATGAAACTTGACCACTCTCTCACACCATACACAAAAATAAACTCCAAATGGATGAAAGACCTCAATGTGAGACAGGAATCCATCAAAATTCTAGAGGAGAACATAGGCAACAACTTCTATGACATCGGCCAGAGCAACCTTTTTCACGACACATCTCCAAAGGCAAGAGAAATAAAAGATAAAATGAACTTATGGGACTTTATCAGGATAAAGAGCTTCTGCACAGCCAAGGAAACAGTCAAAAAAACTAAGAGACAGCCCACGGAATGGGAGAATATATTTGCAAAGGACACCACAGATAAAGGACTGGTATCCAAGATCTACAAAGAACTTCTCAAACTCAATACACGAGAAACAAATAAACAAATCATAAAATGGGCAGAAGATATGAACAGACACTTTTCCAATGAAGACATACAAATGGCTAACAGACACATGAAAAAATGTTCAAAATCATTAGCCATCAGGGAAATTCAAATCAAAACCACACTGAGATACCACCTTACGCCAGTTAGAATGGCAAAGATAGACAAGGCAAGAAACAACAATTGTTGGAGAGGATGTGGAGAAAGGGGATCCCTCCTACATTGTTGGTGGGAATGCAAGTTGGTACAGCCACTCTGGAAAACAGTGTGGAGGTCCCTTAAAAAGTTAAAAATTGAACTACCCTATGACCCAGCCATTGCACTACTGGGTGTTTACCCCAAAGATACAGACGTAGTAAAGAGAAGGGCCATATGCACCCCAATGTTCATAGCTGCATTGTCCACAATAGCCAAATCATGGAAGGAGCCGAGATGCCCTTCAACAGATGACTGGATTAAGAAGCTGTGGTCCATATATACAATGGAATATTACTCAGCTATCAGAAAGAACGAATTCTCAACATTTGCTGCAACATGGACGGCACTGGAGGAGATAATGCTAAGTGAAATAAGTCAAGCAGAGAAAGACAATTATCATATGATTTCTCTCATCTATGGAACATAAGAACTAGGATGATCGGTAGGGGAAGAAAGGGATAAAGAAAAGGGGGGTAATCAGAAGGGGGAATGAAACATGAGAGACTATGGACTATGAGAAACAAACTGAAGACTTCAGAGGGGAGGGGGTGGGGGAAGGGGATAGACTGGTGATGGGTAGTAAGGAGGGCACGTATTGCATGGTGCACTGGGTGGTTATACGCAACTAATGAAGCATCAAACTTTACATCAGAATCAGGGGATGTACTGTATGGTGATTAACCTAATATAATAAAATAAAATTAATAAAAAAAAATTGAAGGATTAAAATACACAGTATTGGTAAGAGTTCTAGGAAACAGACCCTCTTACACATTGGTAGTGAGAGTTTCAATTGAAGAAGCCTTTTTAGAAGGAAATTTGACAAAATCTATCAATATTTAAATATGTAGACATTTCAACCCAGATTTTCCATTTCTAATAATTTATGTTACAAAAAAAGCCTTGTGTTGTACAAGTATATTTGTTGCAGCATAAATTCATATAGAAAAAACTGGAATAAATGAAATTTCTGTTAATGGGGGAATGGTTAAATAGATTGACAATGGGATCCTATGGAATCATGCAATGAGGGAAATCTATATGTATTTATGTGGGAAAGTATTCATGATATATTGATAAATGAGAAAACACAGAAAAATATACAAAGTATCATCCAATTTTTATAAACCAAAATAATTTATATATCTGATTGTGTATGTTTATACATGCATATTAAAATTCTGAATTTATACCAATCTGTGAACAATTATTACCTCTGAAGAGTGGGATTGAACAGAGAACAGACTGGTGGTTGCCAGAGGTGGGGGCTAAGGGTGGGGGAAATGGGTGAAGGGAGTTAAAGGGTACAAACTTCCAGTTATAAGATAAATAAGTTTTGGGAATATCATGTATGGCATGGTAACTATAGTTAGCACTGTATTGTATATTTGAAAGTTGCTAAGAGAGTACATCTTAAAAGTTCTCATCACAAGAAAAAAAATGTAACTATGTGAGGTGATGGATATTAACCAAACTTATTGTGGTAATCAAGAACGGGGGGGGTGAACATCCACTTCTGTAATATTTGATTTTTTTTCAACATAGAAGCTCTTTTGTAATTTTAAAACATGTGTATGTGGAATCAAAAAAAAAAAAAGAAAAAAGGAAGGCAGAAAGAGAGGAAAGAAGGAGGGTTAACATTAACTTGGAATCCACTCAAATGAAAATAGTATTGTGTTTGAAAAATAGTCCGGAATCAGAAGGTTGTATTTTTATTTGACTTCCTGTAGACTTGAGCTTATAGGGAAAGCACACTAGGACACTCTGGGAAGCTTCTTGTGAAGAGATCAGTCAGTCCCTCCTCACAGAGAACTGGTATGTTTTTAGGTTGTGGTGCTAGTGATTAGGGCGGTCTACACCATTTAGGTAGAGAAGAAAGTGTCACAATTGCTCTAGCTCTTGAAAGAAAAATTGATTCAAATGCAAAAGCAAAATTCCCTTATTTCCTCCTATGCTTTTTATTTTAATATATACATCTACATACATGTATATATCAACAGAAAATCTCTTCCCTTAGCTACACATGAAAGTGGACCCCCAGGTGGTTAAAGGATGCTGAACAGATCTTTCTATACTCACAGATTAAATTTAGGTGGATGAAGAGCTTATAAAGTCATTCTGAATACCTCAGCAGATGGGTGTCCCAAACACTGAGAGAAGAGAAAAGTCAAGGGTTCAGGTAGAGGGTCAAATTGATAGCCTCTCTTTGCTTCCAGATTCCAGACTATGTGAATAGCTCACCGTTAGGCCTAAGCTTCCCATAAATATATTTTTTGGGGAAAAAATTCTGATCTTACCCTTAAGACTGGCATCTTTCTCAATAATACTATAATCATGTACTCAGGTCTTTATCCCTGCAGCATAGCTGAAATGTGGCTATGTGGCATTATGTAATTAACTGGAAGTCAATAAATATGTGCAACAATTTACCATCACTTTCATTTTCCTCATGGAGACCACTCCTACCAATCCTGACATTTGCAATGATAAGAATCAATATTTTAAAATATTTTTTTTAGGAATCAATATTTTTAATGGGTCAGTTATTTAATTAGGTTCTTTGAAAAAAATTAATTTATTTATTTTAAATTTTAGTTAACATACAGTGCAATATTGGTTTCTGGAGTAGAATTCAGTGATTCATCTTTAATATCCATAACCCATCTAGCCCATCTCCCACCCACCTCCCTCCAACAACCCTCAGTTTGTTCTCTATTGTTTAGAGTCTCTTATGGTTTGTTTCCCTCTCTCTTTTTTCTTTCTCCCCGTCCCCCATGTTTATCTGTTTCTTTCTTAAATTCCACATATGAATGAGATCATATGGTGTTTGTCTTTCTCCAACTACTTCACTTAGCATAATACACTTTAGCTCCATCCATGTCATTGCAAATGGCAAGATTTCATTTTTGTTGGCTGAGTAATATTCCATTGTGCGTGTGTGTGTGTGTGTGTGTGTGTGTGTGTGTGTGCATGTGTGTGTGTGTATCACATCTTCGTTATCCATATATCAGTTGATAGACATTTGGAGTCTCTCTAGTTTGACTATTGTTGATAATGGTGCTATAAACATCAAGATGCATGTACTCCTTTGAATCTGTATTTTTGTATCCTTTCGGTAAATACCTAGTAGTACAATTGTTAGATTGTACAGTAGTTCTATTTTGAACATTTTGAGGAACCTCCATACTGTTCTCCAGAGTGGCTGCACCATTTTGCTTTCCCTAACACTTCACAAGTGTTCCCCTTTCTCCACATCCTCACCAACACCTGCTGTTTCTTGTGTTGTTATTTTTAGCCATTCTGACAGTGTGGGGTGGTATCTCATCGTGGTTTTAATTTGTATTTCTCTGATGACGAGTGATGTTGAGCATCTTTTCATGTGTCTGTTAATCATCTAGATGTCTTATTTGGAAAAGTGTCTATTCGTGTCTTCTGCCCATTTCTTAGCTGGATTATTTGTTTTTTGGGTGTTGAGTTTGATAAGTTCTTTATAGATTTTGGATACAAACCCTTTATCAGATATGCCATTTGTAACTATCTTCTCCTATTCCATAGGCTGCCTTTTAGTTTTGTTGATTGTTTCTTCACTGTGCAGAAGCTTTTTATCTTGATGAAGTCCCAATAGCTCATTTTTGCTTTTGTTTCCCTTGCCTCTGGAGACGTGTCTAGTAAGAAGTTGCTACAGTTGAGGTCAAAGAGGTTTGTGCCTCTGTTCTCCTCTAGGATTTTGATGGTTTCTTGTCTCACATTTAGGTCTGTCATCCATTTTGAATTTCTTTCTGTGTATGGTGTAATAAAGTGGTTCAGTTTCAGTCTTCTGCATGTTGCTCTCAAGTTTTCCCAACACCATTTGTTGAAGTGACTGTTTCCCATTGGATATTCTTTTATACTTTGTTGAAGATTAGTTGGTCATATAGTTGTGGGTCCATTTCTGGGTTTTTTATTCTGTTCCATTGATCTATGTGTTTTTTGCCAGTACCATACTGTATTAATGAATTAATGATTACAGCTTTGTAGTACAACTTGTAGTCTGGAATTGTGATGCCTCCAGTTTTGTTTTCCTTTTTCAGAATTGCTTTGGCTATTTGGGGCCTTTTGTGGCTCTATACATATTTTGGTTCCCTGTAAGACATTTAGAACACCAATTTGTGAAGATAAATTCCATTTGTGGGAGAAAACACAGAGCAGAGGTAGCCCTGAAGCTGAGGAACAGCTTTGATTATAGGCAGAATTTGTGAATCCACAGCTTTCTGATCAACCTTATGCTGCTCTGTAATCTCATATTTCTCCTCAGTGTTGAAGATCTCACCTTCCTGGTGTCTGAGTTTACAAAGCCCCTTCTTCTTGAAATAAGCATCAGTGAGATATTTTGGGATTTTCACATTGCTGGTATCAATTGTGATGGAGGTGGCAATGACAAAATTTGGGGGTGTTCTACGTAGAGGAACTCAACTGAGGGCCAACGTCTAGTCACAAGTAGTAAGCCACTGCTCAGCTGCTTCAGGAAAACCACCATCTTGCCTTTGTGACACCCAGTGAGGATGATCAAAATGGCCAGGAGTGAGGCTAGTTGGAAGTTTTCTCACATGCTGACTGAAAAGTTTTTCACCATGGCTCAACAGTTTTCACAGCACATCTTCAGTAGGATAATACATAGGTATTTTGTGAAGTTTAGCTACTCTGATGCCATTCTTGTCACAACCAACTGGTTTTGTGACAGTAGCAAGAACCTTCTCTTTCTTCTTTTCAACCCTGGATTTATCTGTTGAATACTTCCTCTTGTACATGGCCTTTCTGGAATACATAGCTGATGGGGATTATTTGCCAATTACCCTGACTACACAGGGTTTCTGCTGCAGTGGGGAGTCCCCTTCATTGGCACTTTAGCCTTGAGGTTACTCTCCTTAACCTTGCCACCAGCATAGCCTTCTTGGCTTCAGGTTTCTTCTTCTTAGTATCTGGCTTCTCAGCTTTTTCACCTGCCATCTTGCAAGATGGGAAAGAAGACTCAATAGGAATCAATAACAAGCTTGTACACATTAGCCTGCTCAAAGGATGAGGAAAATAAAACAAAAATAATAAGCACCCAGAAAAAGCACAACTTATGTTATTGCAGCCATTTTTATTTATATAACAATAATCATTTTCAAAGTAGCAGTGACTAGAGTTTGACTGTCCCTGTGTGAGCTATTAGCCTGAGAAACATAGGCTTGTAATTATTAAGGAGGAAACAGATATGGAATATAGACAGAAGGGATGTTCAATCAATAGGTAAACCTGTATTTGGAGAATGAAGGCTTACCCTTTTCAAAAATAGACTTGGGGGCGCCTGGGTGGCATAGTGGTTAAGCGTCTGCCTTCGGCTCAGGGCGTGATCCCGGTGTTATGGGATCGAGCCCCACATCAGGCTCCTCTGCTATGAGCCTGCTTCTTCCTCTCCCACTCCCCCTGCTTGTGTTCCCTCTCTCGCTGGCTGTCTCTATCTCTGTCGAATAAAGAAATAAAATCTTTAAAAAAAAACAAAAATAGACTTGATTACACTCTGAGTCCAACCAAGTAGAACCATACTCATCTATTTTTTAAAAAGATTTATTCATTTGAGAGAGAGAGAAAGAGCACCCACACATGGAAGCAGGGGGGAGGGGCAGAGGGAGAGAGAGAATCTCTAGCAGACTCCCCACTGAGCATGGAGCCCAACGCAGGACTCAATCTCACGACCCTGAGATCATGAACTGAGTGGAAACTAAGAGTCAAACGCTTAACTGAGTGAGCCACCCAGGTGCCCCAGAACCTTACTTATCTAGAAAAAAAATTTTGTAATGGCATGGAGTAGATGCCATCAGTACAAATATACCTCAACAATTCTAGTGGCAGAAAATCTTCACAAGGTACTTTAAATTTGAGCTTTTCCATCAGCTATACTAAGTGAAGAACCCTTAGTTGTGCCCAGTCATTTAGGAGCTTGGAGTCTGCAAAGGTCAAAGAATTGGGGGTAGCAAGCCTTCAAATCCTTGCTATTCAATGTTTGGTTTCCAGACTAGCAACATAGACATCGTTGGGAGGTTATTAGAAATGCAAGCTCACAGGCCCCACCTCAGCGAGCTGAATGGAGTCAGAATCTGCAGGTAAACAAGATCCTTAGGTGCTTCATATTAAAGCCTGAGAAGTGCTGCTTTGGTTGTTAGCTGGGAGTTTGACTTGCCCAATTTCAAGCATCAGAATCATGTTTCTAGTAGCTAAATCTCAGCATCCACCCTCATTTCCTAGTTCTGACAGGCAAACTCTTAGGAGATATAAGTGTACCCAGCCAAGTATCAGGCCCTTAGAGAGGAACAAAAAACAAGGACACCCCCCCCCGCCATATTCTTAGGAGTAAATCCTCTGGTTGAAGGGAGAGAAGAGAGGCATGTAAGTGCCAATCCACCTCCTTTCCCACCTTCTCTCCCACTCTTTTCTCTAATGCATTTCATACTGTAGCCTGATCTCTACTCTAGGTTAGAGTATAGCTCTACTCTAGGACTCATCTCTGTTCTCTAAATGTGCCTTGTCCATTTGTGTCTTTGTATTGTCAGTGTTCCCTCTGCCTGGAACTTTTTGCTGTCCACCCACATCTTAGACTGGTGAAATCCTACACACACGTCAAGAGCCCATGCCTGCCTACCCTAAATTACTCTGTCTACCATTCCTCAAGAGCATTCCCATATGTGCACCTTCACCATTATCCAGTAACACTTGGCTTCAGACTAGCTGAAAAGATTGATGAAGCCTTCTGAAGAATAAAAGAAACTTCAAGTGTAATTTCAACTTTCTCCCAGCTAAACACAATAACCCCCTTAATTCTGGAACTTAGGGTTGTCTTTGACCTCCTCCTTCTAAATGTTTTCATTTCATTTCTAAAACACTATTGAGGTAAAGCATTGCCAAAATATCTCTCCCAGTTTGAAATCAAATTTTAAAACTTCATAGAAATTTTATATGTTTCACTCAGAGATCAAAATATCAGTCCACAAACACTGGAATACACTGAGAATATTTCTCACCCTCCTACATGTCTTACACAAAGCAGCAAACACATAAACACATGATGAACCCAGAGGTTCTCAACTAGCCTCTTGAGCAAGTCACCTGAATTTTAATAGCAAACATTGGGTGTAATTTTCAGTGGATACTCTAGATGGTAGCATTGTGCATATTATTCTTCTACTTCTTTTATTGGTTCCCTAATTCATCATTTAATACATCAGGAAAGGTCTATGTGTAGAGGGGAGGGAGAAGGTCATATATTAATAGATATCTATACAAAGTGAAAATTAATAACAATGTTAGAACATTTCCAAAAGTCTATTGCTTCTCAAGCCAGGCTCACATCTCTCTTTTCTCCATTGCCCAAATTCTCAGAATTGCAGTTCCAACCATAGACTCTACTGCTTTACCTCTCACTCAATTTGCCAACCTTTGCAATCTGACTTTGTCCCCTCCCCACTCAACCCTTCTGAAATCACTATTTCTTTAAATTTCCTGCGGTCTCCTGGTCCCTAGATTCAAATGCCCCTTCACAGGGCTCATCCTAACTTATTTCTCTGAAACATTTACAAGGTAATTACTTTCTACTTTTTTTTTCCCCTCACAATTTCCCCAAGTTCTTTATTTTGAAAAACTTCAAAATATAAAAATACATAAAGTTGAAAGAATACTACAATGAGCAGCCACATAGCTTTTAACTAGCTCCACAGATTAACATTTCACTACATTTTCATCATCCCTCCTTCCTTCTCCCCCCTTCTCCCTTCCTCTATCAACTTCTCCCCTTGCCCCATTTCTCTCCAGACATCATGACACTCTAAATACTTCAACATACAATTTCTAAGTTGCAGATATCATTGCACTTGAACTCTAGGTGTTTTAACATGCATCTCCTAAGAATAAGATTATCTTCCTTTGACACTCTCCGTGAAACTCTTAGCTCTCCTTCCCTTCCCTTGGTTCTCCTTCTACCTCTGACCACACCATTCTAGATGCACAAGGCAAAGGGCAGGGGGGCATGAAGAGTCTGGCCCTGGTTCTGCCACAAACTAGCTCTGTGCTTTGAAAGAAAAAAGAAAAACATTTTCTTTAATTATCAAAGTGATATATGTTCATTGTAGAAAATAGGGAAAATACAAGGTTTAAAGAAAATAAAAAATATCTAAACCTACCATCTACAGATGATTTCATTTTTTTACTATGTCCCAATGCATAGTATATTTTATATAATTGAGCTGATAAAATACGTACAATACTCTATCCTATTTTTTATTTAACATTGAAAAGAAGAATTAAAATTCTTCATAAAACATTTTTATTGGCTGCATATTGTTTAATTGGATATAATCTTAAAGAAAAAGTAACACTTCCATTTTTTAAGTGAGCAAAAGGTTAAACAGACAATTCATAAAAGGATACAAATGGCCAAAGGATCATGAAAAAAAGTGTTCAAAATAACTAGTAATCAAAAATAATTTCAAATTAAATAACACACCATTTTCACCTACCAAGCTAACAAAAATATTTTAAGAAAAAAATAATAACCAAAGCTGGAAAAAGATACAAGAGAGCAGATATTCCACAAACATCACTGATTAAGGTGCAAATCAGTATAATTTTGGGGGGTAAAATTAAGCAGCATATAATTTTAAAACCTTAAAAATACACATACACTTTAACCAGCAAAAACACTTGTAGGACTTTATTCTAACAAGATAATTTGGCAATTGAACCACCATGTATGCACAAAGATGTTCATAGCAGGGTGATTTATTAGAGACTGTTTCCAATTTATTGCTAAATAAGCATAACATGGAATTAACTCAGTAAATTATGGTACAGCCATACAACAGAATACTAAGCAGCCATTAATTACATTGTATAACTATTAATAGAATTCTAAGGAAATAATAAGACTATGTGAAAATTTTGATTTTCTGTGTTTGACATTACTGTATTCTTTGAGATTTTTTTCCCAATGAACATGCATTACTTCTGTAATTAGTAGGGAATAAAGATTTTTTTAAATGTTGTAGAAATATATTTATTAACATGAAATATATCAACAACAAACTGATAATTGAATAAAGTCTTTTATAGAAAACACATATGATGCTATCATTAACAGCTTTAATAAGATGTAATTTACATACCTTAAAATTCACCCATTTGAAGTACAGTTCTATAGGTTTTGGTATAGTTTCAGAGTTGTGCAACTATCACCATATTTTAATTTTAGAACACTTTTATCATCAGTAATTTATTCCTTTTACGACTGAATAATATTCCATTACATGGATACACTACATTTGTTTATCCATTCATCAGTTGATGGGCATTTGACTTCTTTCCATTTATTAGCTATTATGAATAACATGGTCATGTGCAAGATTTTGTGTGGACATATGTTTTCATCATTCTTGAGTAGATAACTAGGAGGAGAATTGTTAAATCCTATGGTTAAACTGTTTAATGTTTTGAAAAACTGTCAAAGTGTTTTCCATAGAGGCTGCACCATTCTAGATACATACCAGCAATGTATAAGGGTTCCAATTCCTTCACATCTTCACCAATGCTTGTTGTTATCTATCTTTCTTATTATGGCCATGCCACTGTGTATGAAACCACTTTGTGGCTTTGATTTGCATTTCTTGTTTTGAATAATGATGTTGAATATCTTTTCATGTGTTTATTAGCCATTTCTACATGTGTTATTTGTCTTTTTTATCAGTGAATTTTAAGAGTTCTTTATATGTTCTAGATATAAGTTCATTGTAATATATATGACTCCACAAATATTTTCTTCCAGTCTGCGGATTGTCTTTTCCTTTCATGGCTGGTGCTTTTGGTGTCATAGCTAACAAAACACTGCCTAACCAAAGGTCATGAACATTTACTCCTATGTCTTCTTCTAAGAGTTTTATACTTCCAGCTCTTACATTTAAGTCTATTATCCATTATGAGTTTGTTTTTATGAATGGTGTAATGTAGGGGGTCCAAGTTCATTCTTTTGTGTGTGGATATCCAGTTGTTTAGCACTATTGGTTGAAACGACTATTGTTTACCGGAAAATTGTCATGGCTCCCTTGTCAAACATCAATTGATCATAAATATTAAGGTACTTGTATGGACTCTCAATTCTGTTCCATTGATCTATATCTCTATCTTATGCTGGCACAACACTGAGTTACTATTTTTAACCATATATACATATGAAGAGAAAAACAATCTTAAAATAAATACATCAAATTATTAAAAATAAAATATTCTATTGTATAGCTGTACCATATGTACTTGACTACTTCCCTCTAGTTGGGTATTTTAAGCTGCTTTCACATTTTCATTATTATAAGTAACGTTGTGATGAGTATCCCTCCACAAAAACTACTCTATCTCAGATTACTTCCTTAGGGTAGATTTCTATCATGGACTCACTGAGTCAAAAGTAAGAATATTTTTAAGATTCTAAATAGAGAAGAAGGAAGGAAAGGAAAAAGGAAGGAAGAAAGGTAAGAAATAAACATGCTGAAATTACATAATAGCTACATTTATTTATATTCCCAAAAAGATATTTTACTTGTAGCAACTCATTTACCTTCTCTGTGCCTTGGGTTCCACATCTGTCGAATGAGGTTAACAAAGCTAGCCCTCCTTTGTTAACAAAGATGCTGTGAGAATCAAATGAAATCTTTAATACAACAGAGCTTTAACAAGTTTTAAAAGTGCTACAGACACATAGGATACCAATATTTCTGTTTATTTTGTCCAAATATAGTCAACAAGAATTTATTGAGCATCTACTTCCTACAGAGAACTATGAGAAACACAAAAATGAAAAAAAATACATTTAAAAGTGAAGAAAAAAATCCATTTTGGAAATGGAAATTTATTGGCGAGATTGGAGGCAGAAGCCATATCTGGTAAAAGATATAAGAAAACTTGTAGTACAAGGGAATGTAATAGCTGTTATAATAGATGTTATAAACAAAATCCTTTTAATTCACAGAAGATGACAAGATTAATTTCAGATACAGAAATGAGAAAGACTTCTCAAAATAGGTAGTATTAGAGTTAGGAATGGAAATTTGATGGGGGTTATCGTGTTGTGTTCTCATGCTTTAGAGAAAATGACAGAGAATTTTCTTATGTCTTATTTCTGATTTTGTTTCTGATTTTTCTTATTATTTTTCCAGAGTTAAGATTTTATTTGACTAACTAAAAAGTTAGGGTTACTGTATTAGCCCTGGAATGGTTAAAGACACCTGTTGAGGGGCACCTGGGTGGCTCAGTCTGTTAAGCATCTGCCTTCCACTCAGGCCATTATCCCTGGGTCCTGGGATCCAGCCCTGTCCTGGGTTCCTGCTCAGCGGGAAGTCTGCTTCTCCCTCTCCCTGCCCACAGCTCATGCTCTCTCTCACTATCTCTTTCTCCCTCAAATAAATAAATAAAATCAATCAATCATTGCAAGCCCAGTTCGCAATGGTTCTGAGTGGCACACGGTCTGGTTCAGTTCAAGTTAAAGTCTTTGGTCAATCTGGTTCACTGATATTACAAGGTTTCTTTCTTGTATTTATTAAAATCACAATATTGACTTCCACTGGTTGAAAAATGTCATCGATACCACTAGGGCACTGAAATCATTGTTGCCTATAGTAAAAGAGTCCTAATTAAAGAAAGATGGAAATTATTGGGACATCTTATTTTTCTCCAAGTATTCATTATCAGAGCTACACAGTAGGGACCACAGTTGCTGTAACACAAAAAAATATTCATAAATGAACTAACCATAGTAAAATTAGGCCCCATTTAAGCATCCTTCTTGACTAGTTTTAGTGTCTATCCCTGCCAATTGCAGCAATGGTGTTTATTTACTATAAATATCCAACAATGCACAGTGCAAATTTTGAAGTGAAATTGAAAAATTTGCAAAAGATGTAGAAATATGAAATAGATAAAAGATGTTGGTGAACTACTCAAATAACTCACAAAGTCATTGGCAAATGATGACCTGGCAAAGATAGATCAGTTAACAATTGAAGAGGAGAAAATGGACAAGGTTGATGATAGCATTGACAATTCAAAAGAGAATTATTTGAATAATAAAAGCTTAAGAGAGTTCCCTGGAAAAAATGATGCAGCTCTCAAACTGCATTTTTTGCAAAAATGATCCTTTAATAAAAGTCAAATGTGAAGTGAAGGGTATTATGATAATATTATCACATAAGTTTGTCAGAAAATTATACCCTAAAAAGGAAAAAATCATTTTTTGTTTTAAGAATTATAAAATAGTTGAATTTGAATATGAATTAAGTTAAATGTAAGATGAACTTCTTTCATAATTGTTTGTTTCACATTTAAACTAAAATCCCAATAAAACCTTTTATTTTTCCACTATTCATCATGAAATGTCCCTTACTTCATATACATTTACTTTAAGTGCCTCTTTCTGATACCAGTTTCTCCCAGATAATCAGAACTCCCTGTGATTAGTTAGCAAACCATTATATCAGGCTTCCTTTGATCCCCTAGTATATATCCCACTAACACAGTATTTCCTAAGGGTGATAACCGTACCACTGATAGTACACTAGATGGCTGTAGGTGATTTGTGAATGATGCTTACACATTTATTTTAATATGTATTGGAAAAAATATAACCAATTGATTAAGCCGAAGTTTTCATAGACTATTGTGGCTTAAGACAAAGCTAAATTTTTCAAGGTGAACTGATTTAAAATTAAGTTAAAAGAAATGTTAATTATTTCTGTGTAGATGGTAGGCATATATGGCAAAAGTTACAACTGTGGTTCATAAATAACTCAGTTTAGGAGCATTGCACTAGCATAAAGTTACGAGGCACAAAACTCAGGTACTTTCAAAAGGTGACATCCAATAGTCAGGAGTGTGTTGGGCAGGATAGCAGAAATTCACATTAGTGATGAGATAGGCCCTTTCACATCATAATTATAGAACAGGTCCCAACTATTCAGACACACTTAAAACTCTCCAGGAACAAATAATTAAAAGTAATTAAGGACAGGTGTTTTTTTTTTTTTTACCCCCCACCTCCCCTTTCTGTATGTCACTCATCTCTATCTACTCTCTGAACATCATACTCCCCACTCCTGCCTCATTCTTACTGTTTTTACCTGAAGCCTTGACCCTATCCCACTTTCTTATACTAATCCAGTCTGGAGTCTCAGAGTACTTTAAAAGCCTCAACATTGTCTACATCAAACATCAGGGGAGCAAAATGCTTCTCCCTCTCAGTGTAGGCACCTCTCTCTCTCAATCTCTCTCTCTCTCTTTGTGTTGTGGGAGGTAGTATGGAGGCAGTTACACTCATGGGTTTCTCTTTATTCGCAGCTCAAATGCATTTTCTAGTAAGTTAGCTCTTATATCAAATGATTGAGGGAAAAGAAGCTCTGTTAAAAACTTAGCACTTTTCTTTGGGGCACCTGGGTTGCTTAGTCCATTAAGTGTCTGCCATCTGCTCATGTCATGATCCCAGGGTCCTGGGATTGAGCCCCGCAACAGGTTCCTTGCTTGGCAGAGAGCTTGCTTCTCCCTCTCCTTCTACCTCTCCCCACTGGCTCATGCTTGCTCTCACTCTCGCTCACTTTCTCTCTCTCTCAAATAAATAAATAATGAAATCTTTAAAAAAACCTTAACACTAAGGTGGTTGAAACATTAATAAGGAAGGGAGGAAACTGATTTTAAAGCTTCACAGTGTATTGCTTTCAGGAGGTAGCGATCTTTGGGATGGACTATGGCTTTCCAAACTTTGACCATCTACCACATTCCCAATTTTTGCCATGTCCTTTTACAACCTATACTCTAATTCACTTAAGATTTTTGTTTAAATCCATTAATTTTCTTTATGTTGCCTCATCTTAAGCAATGATACTTGTGAAAATATAGATTCATGTCCTACTTATATTTTTTCTATACAACTTAAAATGTATAATATCAAACATTTATTGAGTGAGTACTAGAAGCCAGATGTTGTACTAAGTGCTTATATGGATTACCTCATATAAGACTCACAGTAAGCCTATGAATTAAATACTATTGTTATTCTCATTTTACAGATGACAAAACTGAGGCACAGAAGATTAACATGCTAAAGGCCACTTAGCTAGAAATCTGTAAGGATAAATGAATTTAGCAAAGTTGCAGGATATAAAATCAACATGCAAAAAATCAGTTGCTTTTCTATACACTAACAAACAATCTGAAAAGTATATGAAAACAATCCCATTTACGGTAGCATGAAAAAGAATAAAATAATTAGGAATAAATGCAACCAAGGAGGTGAAAGACTTCAACTGACAACTACAAAATGATGTGGAATGAAATCAAAGAAACACAAATTAATTGACAGACATCTGTGTTCATGGGTTGGAAGACTTAATATTTTTAACATGTCAATACTACTCAAAATGATTTACAGATTCTATGCAATCCCTATGAAAATATCAATGACATTTTTTCAGAAATAAAAATATGCATTTTAAAATTTATATGGTATCTCAAGAGACCCCCCAAATAGTCAAGGGTTGGCGTTTTAGAAAATATTTTATTTTAATATCTCTGTGAATGAAGTTGGGTATATTTTTATATTTTTAAGGGATCTTTGTATTTCTTTAAATGTCTATTCATGTCTTATGACCATATTTTATGGAATTGTTTGTCTTTTCTTTTTCAATTTCTATGAAAGAGAAGTTCCTTTTCTGTGATATGAATTGAAATATTTTCTTAGTTTTTCTTATTTTTTTACTTTGCTTACAATGATTTTTCCAATAAAGAAGTGTTTTTTTTAATGTAGTCAAATTTCTCAATCTTTTTTAAAAATGTCTTCCAGATTTTGAGTCATAGTTAAAAAGGCCTTCTCCCACTCCAAGATTATAAAGGAATTCATCCATGTTCTCTTTTGGTACTTTTGTAGTTTCATTTCTCTTTAAATTTAAATCATTGATACATTTGGAGTTTAGCCTGATATGTGGCATGAGATATGAATCCAACTTTATCTCTTTCCAGCATGATTTATTAAAAATTCCATTTATATCATGATGATGAGATGCCTTCTGGGAAATTCCCATATCTATTTTAGTCTATTTCTGGACTATTTCTATGCCACCTATTCAGTCACCAATACTACACTTTTTTTTAACTTTTGAGGCTCTATAGTATGCTTCAATTTTTTATTTTTATTTTTCAAAGAGTCTCAATTATTTTTACCAGCTTATTTTCCATGTGAATTTTAGAATTCCCTTCAAGAGAAAAATATTATTGACATTTTGTTAGGATTGCACTACATTTATAAACTAACTTAAAAAGAATTAATATCTTTACAATGTGAATTTTCCCTACCCACAGAAAGAGTATATTTTCCAATTTGTTCAGATATACTTTTGTCTTTCAGTCATGTTTTCCTCATATGCTTTGTACATTTTTTGCTAAGCATTTTGTCTTTTTTGTTGCTGTTGCAAAAAAGGATATATTCCATTGTATCTTCTAATGGATTGCTTGTATGTAGTAAAGATATCATTCTGTAAATTAACTTTATAGTCTACCATTCTATTGAATTCTTATTCTCTCTCTCTCTCTCTTTCTTTATGTCTTTCTCATTCTGTGTGTGTGTGTGTGTGTGTGTGTGTGTGTGCGTGTGTAGAGAGAGAAAGGGAGAGAGAGAAAAAGAGAAAGGGGAGGAGGGAGAGAGAGGGGGAGAGACAGGGAGAGGGAAAGAGAGAGGTTTTCCAAGTGATTCTTTTCCATTAGAAAAAAAGTCTTTTTAAAGCTAAAATTGATATCCTCAGAGAATTTAAATATTTGAATTCGTAGATTAAGAGTAGGATTCTATGGAAAAATAATCAATAACAAAAATATGAATTTTTTTAAAAAGATAGACAATTTAATCAAAATATTGGAAAATAAAGTAGAGGGAAACTTCCTTTTAAAAAGCAAAATAGCCAGGGAGACTGAGTGGCTCAGTCAGTTAAGCATCTGCCTTCAGCTCAGGTCGTGATCCCGGAGTCCTAAGATCAAGTCCCCATTCGGACTTCCTGTTCCATGGGGAGACTGCCTTGCCTCTGCCTCTCTGTCTCTCATGAATAAATAAAATCTTTTTTAAAATCAAAATAGCTAAAAGTTACACAAGAAAAAATAGCCAGGTTGGATCACCATATATCTATTAAAGAAATTGAATTAATAATTCATAAAATTCCAAATCAGAAGGCACCAGGCCCAGATGAGCTCACTGGTGAATTCTATCAAAGATTAAAGGAAGAAGTCATACCAATTCTCTATTATCTTTTCCAGAAGATAGAAACAGAAGGAATATGTCTTAACTCATTTTAGAGGTCTGCAACACCCTAATGCAGAAACCAGACAAAGACATTCCAAGAAAAAAAATACAGACCAATATCTCTCATGAACACAGTTGTAAAACTCTTCATCAAAATATTAAGTTGAATCCAACAATGTATAAGTAGGATTTTACACAATGACCAAGTGGGATTTATCCCAGGTATACAAGGCTGGTTCTACATTCAAAAATCAATTCATGTAATCCATCACAGCAACAGGCTGAAAAAGAAAAATAAAACTATATCAATAAATGCAGAAGAACATTTGACCACATCCAACAACCATTCATGACAACAACTCTCAGAAAACTAGAAATTGAGGGCAATTCAACAAAAACATCTATAAAAAGCCTACAGCTAACAACATATTTAATGGCTAGAAACTAGAAGCTTTTCCACTAGGATCAGGAACAAGGCAAGGATGTCACCTCTCACCATTCTTTTTCAACATTGTACTGGAAGTTCTAGTTACTGTAATAAGATAAGACGAGGATATAAAAGGTATACTGATTGGAAAGGAAGAAATAAAACTGCCATTGTTTACAGATGACATGACTGTCTACGTAAGAAATCCAAAAAATTGACCAAAAAAACTCCTGGAATTAATAAGTAATGATAGCAAGGATGCAAGATATAAGGTTAATATACAAAAGTCAATCACTTTCCTATATACCATCAATGAACAAGTGGAATTTGAAATTAAAAACATATTTACACAAGCATCTAAAAAATGAAATATCTAGATATAAATCTAATCAAATATGCACAAGATCTACATGAGGAAAACTACAAAACTCTGATGAAAGAAGTCAATAAAGAACTAAATTAAGGGAGGGATATTCCATGTGTATGTATAGGAAGATTCAATACTACCAAAATATCAGTTTTTCCCATCTTTATCTATAAATACAATGTAATCCCAGTCAAAATCCCAGGACACTGTTTTGTGGATATTGACAAACTGATTCCAAAGTTTATACAGAGAAACAAAAGACTCAAAATGGCCAACACAATATTGAAGGACAACAAAGTTGAAGGACTAACACTGTGCAACTTCAAGACTTACTAATAAAGCTGCAGTCATTAAGACAATGTGGTATTGGTGAAAGAATAGACAAATAGATCAGTGGAACAGAATAGGCACAAATGGACTCAGATAAATATAGTCAACTGATCTTTGGCAAAGGAGCAAAAGCAATGCAATAGAGCAAAGATAATGTCCTCAACAGGTGGCACTAGAATAACTGGGCATCCATATACAAAAAAAAAAATCTAGACACAGATCTAACAACCTTCACAAATTTAACTTAAATGTAGACAATAGATCTACATGTAAAATAGAAAACTGTAAAAATCCTGGAAGATAGCATAAGAAAAAACTTAGATAAACTTGGGTATGGTAATGCCTTTTCAGTTAAAACTCCAAAGCATGATCCATGAAAGAAATAATTGAAAAGCTGGATTTTATTAAAATGGAAATCTGCTATGTGAAAGACATTGTCAGAAAAATGAGAAGACAAACCACAGACTGGGACAAAATATTTGCAAAATACATATCTGATAAAAGACTGTTATTCAAAATACACAAAGAACTCTTAAAATTCAACTATAAGAAAATAAACAACCCGATTTAAAAATGGGCCAAAGACCTGAACAGACCTCACCAAAGAACATATACAAATAGTAAATAAGCATATGAAGAGATGCTCCACGTGGTATGTCACTAAAGTGATAGAAATTAAAAACAACAATGAGATATGACTACACACCTAATAGAATGACCAAAATCCAGAACACAGATAACACCAAACGCTGACCGGGATGTGGAGTAACAGGAGCACTCATTCATTGCTGGTGGGAATGCAAAATGGTATAACTACTTTGGAAGACAGTTTGGCAGTTTTTTACAAAACTAAACATACTCTTACATATAATCTGGCAACTGCATTTTTAGATATTTACCCAACAGAGTTGAAAACTTATGTCCATACAAAAATCTGTACACAGATGTTAATAGCAGCTTTACTCATGATTGCCAAAACATGGAAGCAACTAAGATGTTCTTCAATAGGTCAATGTATAAATAAACTGTGGTACATCCATACAATGTAATATTATTGGGCACTAAATTAAAATGAGTCATTAAGCCATGAAAAGACATGAAGGTATCTTAAATGCATATTTTTTAAAATTTTATTTATTTATTTGAGAGAGAAAGAGTACAAATAGAGAGGAGGGACAGAGGAAGAGGGAGAAGCAGACTCCTGGCTGAGAGGGGAGTCCAACGATGGACTTGATCCCAGGACTCTGGGATCATGACCTAAGCTGAAGGCAGATGCTTAACCAACTGAGCCACCCAGGAGCCCCTTAAATGCATATTGTTAAGTGAAAGAAGCCAATCTGAAAATGCTACATTATATGATTCCAACTATATGACTCTCTGGGAAAAGCAAAACTATGGAAATAGTAAAAGGATCAGTTGTTGCCACAGTTGGCAGGGAGGGAGGGATGAACAGGTGCAGCAGAGAGGATTTTTAGGGCAGTAAAAGTGTTTTGTATGATAGTATAATGGTGGATACATGTCACTATACATTTGTCAAAACCAATAGCATGTACAACATCAAGCATGAATCTTAATGTAAACTATAGACTTTGGATGATTATTATATATCCATGTAGGCTCATCAATTGCAACAAATGTACTGCTCTGGTGCAGGATTTTGAGAGTAGGGGAGGTTATGCATATGTGAGGACAGTGTAATCATTGTACCTTCCACTCACTTTTGCTGTAAACCTACAGCAAAAATTTTCTAAAAAATTAAGTTGTTTTTTTTAAAGGCTAAGCCAAAAAATAAAGATATAAAAAATGGGAGAGAAAAGATAATAAAATTTGATCTGGGGGTCTAATATCCACCTAATCAGAGTTCAGAAAGAGAAAACATAGGGATGAAATTATCAAATATATAGTTCAAGAAAATTTTCCAGAATTGAGGGATATATTTCTCTAGAGTCCACTAATTGCCCAACAAAATGCATAAAAGAGAATGACCATTCTGATTTGCTTTTCATCAATGGGATAGTAAGCTTTTGCTGTGAAAGATATTGCTCTTTTTCAGTAGCTCTAATTTAAGGCTTGGGAATCCATTACAGCCACTTCAGTGGAATTTTCATTAGAATCAGTTGTCTGAGCCACGGTGCTAATAAGGCCCCAGTCATGGGCCCAAACACTGGGTGGGCCATTCAATTTATTCTGTCCCCTGGCCAGCCTTTTAGCACTGAACATGAGGGAGGCAGATTTAGAAAGTACAGATGGGTCAGTACAAAACCACTTCCAGTATGAGAAAAAATACTCCAAATACCTGTCCTAGTGGAAGTTCTATATCTTCATATAAAAAAGTCAGCCTTCTCAGTTTGGATAACCAAAATTTACAAATTATTTTATGTAATTAATTACTATCTACACAATAGGCTAGATCTGGACATTGAAATATTCTCTGGAGAAGGAAATAGTTGGATTCTTTGGTGGATTCCTAGTTTTCTTTGTTAACATAAAAATTCAAGCAAGAGCCCAAAAGTAATTTTTCAGGCTAGTATTTCCAGGCACATGAATTTTATATGCCAGTCAGATTTATTGTAATAGGAATAGAATGAGTTAAGTCAGCTGCTTCTAGATGATGTTTGTGATTGATTTTCCAGAGCACCTTGGAGACTGCCCCTTTATCTCCTACCGTTCTCAGTTTAAAAAAAAAATTAAAGCTCTTTGGCCAAGCACAAGCTATTTTCCACCCGCATCCTCTTTGGCACCTACTACTACACAGCATCACATGTTCTTTTCACCCAAATTGCTTGACTTTACCATGTCTCTCTGAGGGTTTTTTTTTTCTCCCTACAGTTGTTGTTTTTTTGGTCAAATTCTCTTTGAATGATCTCTTTCTTTTCCTGTCTCTCTCATGTTCACTTTCTAATGAATCTTTCAGTAAAACCCAATAGGCTTATTTAGAAAAAAAAATAGGTAGGAAGAAAAACATCTTCTCTAACTCCAGATTTTTCTCCCATTTTAAAATATGATATTCTATTTAACTTGGGGATGTTTTTAAGTTTTCAAAAGTGAATATTAATCAAGCCAGAGTATGAGGCAGTGAAGAGTCTATTGACCTTTCTTATCATTTGTAAAAGGCTGTCACTAAGTTACTCAGAGCTGATACCACTTGAATGTAAGAACTTCTTTTTTTAAGCAACTGCTTTCTCATTGGTTTCTAAGCACTCTGAGTAGAATCCTCTCTGTAAAATGAAGAAACTGAGAGAGCCTCATGATTTGATGAGGGTAACATGGCTGGTCTGTGGCATTCAGAAATAGCCTGGTAAACCCAGTACACCAGACAGTCTTCCCACTCAATTGTAAATCATTTAAACTCAGATTTAAGTATAATAACTTGCCGTGGTCTCAGTGCCACAGCAGTCATTTTATTGTTTCTGGCAGAGAAGAGAGGGAAAAAATGAAAACTAATATAGTGGTTGAAAGTTAAATCTTTTTAACAGACTCAACTTAAAAAGAAACTCACTATTTTCCTTCAGTTCTTCCTTTTGCACACCAGACTTGGTCCTACTTGAAGAACATTTGAAAAATCATCAGTTTGTCTTCTCTGGGGATAACAATCCGTGCTATAGTGGGAAGAACCCTGGAAAAGGTATCAGAAGAGCCAGGTGCTTGTACTAGCTGGGTCACTAACTAGCTGTGTTACTGCAGGCAAGCTGTTTCATGACTCTGGACTTCATTTTCCTATCTGCAAAAATAATGGTTGCAGCAGAAAATCTCTAAGTTCATTTTAGTCCCAACTTTCTTTGATGCTGTGATCAATGAAAAAAAAACACACTCTGTGAATAAGCACATGAAATAAAATAAGGAATTCAGAAAAAAGACTGATTGGTCAGAACAGAAGATAATACACAAAGAAAAATTCAAAGAGGCATGAAGCTGAAAAGTATGAGATGCTATTAGCAACCCAGAAATAGATTTAGATATTGTTTGATATGTCAGTCATTTTATAGAAAACCTGAAGCCTTGGATTAGATGGTCAATTTCCACCCCTAAATTGCTCTTTTTTTGTAGGTTGATGTAGTTACTGATGAAAAGGGATATAGGATAAGCCAAAAGCAAGGAGTCTTGACCTTAAGGGATGAAGAATATAGAAAGATGGAACCTGACCAATAAAAGACCTTGGCACTACTTAAAAACCCACACAGGATGGGCATCATTATTTTAACCAAACACTAAGGACCTCACTGGAAACATAACAGAATATTTGACACTTGGCAAACATTTTATGAGGCTGTGTACTCTTGTACCCAAATGTAACCAAATAAACTCATGGTGCTATAATCAGTGTCTCTTTTAAGTAGGTCTCTTCTCTGTTGCATTGGAGTAAATGAGTCAGCTTAGCTAACTTTTAGAAAGCACTTCTTCTGGGACCATGTTTCTCAAATTTAGGTGTGCGTAAGAATTCTCTCAGGGAAGTTGTTAGGATGCAGATTCCAGAGTACCACTCCTGGGATTGTGATTCAGTAGGTCTGTAATTAAACCAACCAATGTGTATCTTTAGAAATATTGCTGGTGATTCTAATGCAAGTCAAAGCATACTTTGAGAAACTCTGGCATATTAAGTCAAAGCATACCTTGAGAAATTCTTTTTATGAAGAATCACCGGAAAAACCACAACGAGCTTCCACCTTACACCCATCAGAATGGCTAAAATTAACAAGACATGGAACAACAAATTTTGGCAGGGATGTGGAGAAAGGGGAACCCTCTTACACTGTTGGTGGGAATGCAAGTTGGTACAGCCACTTTGGAAAACATTGTGGAGGTTCCTCAAGAAGTTAAAAATAGAGCTACCCTATAACCCAACAATTGCACTACTGGGTATTTACCCCAATTATATAGATGTAGTAAAAAGAAGGGGCACCTGCACCCTAATGTTCATAACAGCAATGTCCACAATAGCCAAAGTGTGGAAGGAGCTGAGATGTCTTTCAACAGATGAATGGATAAAGAAGACGTTGTTCATATATACAATGGAATATTACTCAGCCATCAGAAAAGATGAATACCTACCATTTGCATTGACATGGATGGACCTGGAGAGAATTATGCTAAGTGAAATAAGTCAATCAAAGAAAGACAATTATCGTATGGTTTCACTCATATGTGGAATATAAGAAATAGGGCAGAGGATCATTGAGGAATGAAGGGAAAACTGAATGGGAAGAAATCAGAGAGGGAGACAAACCATGAGATACTTGACTCCAGGAAAAAAACTGAGGGTTGTAGAAAGGGTAGTGGGTGGAAGGATGGGGTAACTGGGTGATGGGCTTTAAGGAGGGCATGTGATGTGATGAACACTGGGTGTTACATGCAACTAATGAATCATTGAACACTACATCAAAAATTAATGATGTACTATATGTTGGCTAATTGAATTTAAAAAAAAGAATAGATCAGACCTCTTCTACCTGGAACCTACTTATACATGGCCCATTAAAACAAGGTCTTCCAAGCAACGAGTTCCCTACAGTGAATTTTCTGCTACATCAAAAAGCATAGGCAAGGGGTGCCTGGGTGGCTCAGTCGGGTAAGCATCTGCCTTTGCTCAGGTCATGATCCCAGAGTCCTGGGACCAAGCCCCACTTTGGACTCCCTGCTCAGCGGGAAGCCTGCTTCTCCCTCTCCCTCTGTCAGCCACTTACCCTGCTTGTGATCTCTGTCAAATAAATAAATAAAATCTTTTTTTAAAAAAAATCATAGGCAATACACAAAACTCAGATATAATTCATATCCAAAGATAGTGTTTACTGACTAAAATAAATATAAGTTGTTGATTATCTGTCTTTAACATCTTCACTGTTACCTTCACCAGTTTTATTCCTTAAGCATTTTAACATGCCCTAATCTACCCCAGACATTATTTTACTAAACTTGTCAGCAGCATTTAAAACATTTCATGTGCCCCAAACTGATGACCGGTCTCACTTTTTTGTTTCTTCCCTTGACTTCTATGACACCATGCTCTCAAGATTTAACTTAACTTTCTGACAGAGACTACTAAATTTCCTTTGTGATCTCCTTCCTATTCCCGTTATTTATGGGATACTGACCTCTGTTCTAGATCCTCTTCTTGTTCTAAACACTCTTCTTGGGCAAGGCTATCTTTTCAAGGAAGTCAATAAATATCTCTTGACATCTACTAAGTCTGAAGCTCCAGAGCAGATCTCTCTTCTAATATAAATAGCCAACTATCCACTTGACTTCAATGATGCCCAAGCACCTCTATCTCAGAATGTCTAAAACTGAATTTGCAGAACTCAGTAGATCTATTGGAAAATCTAGCCAGGAAAATTAGGAAAAAAAAAGAAAAAAGAAAAAAGAAAAGAAATGAAAGGCATTAGATATGGAAAGGAAGAATTAAAACTACCTTTATTTGCAGCTGACATGATCCTACAATCGAAAAACCTAAAAAACCCACTAAAAAACTATTGGAGTTAATAAATAAGTTCAGCAAGTTTTAGGATACAAAATCAATATACAAAACTACATGTATTTCTATACACTGGCAATTAATGATCCAAAGATGAAAGTAAGAAAACAATTCCATTAATAACACCAAAAAGAATAAAAGTTTAGGAATACATTTAAACAAAGTAGTGTAAGAATTGTATAATAGAAAATAGAAAACATAATTGAAAGCCATTAAAAAAGACCTAAATAAATGAAGACATTATCCTATGTTCATGGATTGGAAGACTTAACATTGTTAAAAAAGAAATACTCCCCTCACTGATCCACAGATTCAAAAAAATCCCCATCAAAATTTCAAGTGCCTCTTTTGCAGCATCTGAAAGACTGATCCTAAAATTTAATTGGAAGTACAAGGGACCCCTAATAACCAATAGCTTTTTCTTCTCAGAATAAAAGAACAAAGTCGAATAAGTCACACTTTCTGATTTTAACAGTGTGATACTAGCAGAAGGATAGACATATAGACCAATAGAATAGAATTGAGGGTCCAGAAATAAACCCAAACCTCTATGGTCAATTGAATTTTTTAAAAGATTTATTTATTTATTTATTTATTTATTTATTTATTTATTTATTTTAGAGAAAGAGAGAGCCGGGGGAGGAGCAGAAGGAGATGGAAAGAGAAAGCAAAGCAGACTCCACGCTAAGCATGAAGCCTGATGGGGCTGCTTCTCATGACCCTGAGATCATGACCTGAGCCAAAACCAAGAGTCACATGCTAAACTGACTGCATTACCCAGGCACACCTGGTCAATTAAATTTTGACAAGAGAACCAACATCATTCAATGGAAAAGGACAGTCTTTTCAACAAATGGTGGGAAAACTGGATTTCCTCATGCAAAAGAATGAATTTGGATCCCTACTTCATACCATATACAAAAACTAACACAAATGGATCAAATACTTAAATGCAAGAATTAAAGCTATAAAACTCTTAGAAGAAAGCATAGGGATAAATCTTCATGACCTTAGATTTGAAAATAGAGTCAGATATGACACCAAAAGCACAAGCAACAAAAGAAAAAATAAGTTGGAATTCATCAAAATTAAAACTTTTGTAGATCAAAGAACATTATCAAAAAATAATAAGGCCACCCATGGAATGGGTGAAAATATTTGCAAATCACATGCCCAATCAGGGATTTGTATTCAGAATATATAACAAAATCTCTTACAACTCAATAAATACAAATAACCTAAATTTAAAAATGAGAGAGGGATTTGAATAGACACTAAAAGGGATTTACAATGGCTAATAAGGCACATGAAGAAAATGCTCAATATCATTAGTGATTAGGAAAATGTAAATCAAAACCATAATGAAATGCCACTTAACATCTACTTGGATGGTCATAATTGTAAAAAAGGACAATAACAATTTCTGGCCAGGATGTAGACAAATTGACCACTCATACATTGCTGGTGGGAGTGCAAATGGTACAGCCACTGTGGAAAACAGTTTGGTGTTCCTCAAAAAGTTAAATATCTATATTGAGAGATATCAGATGACTCAGCAATTCTAGTCCTAAATATATACCCAGGAGAATTTAAAAACATATGTTCACACAAAAACTTGAACATAAATGTACATCACAATATTATTCATAATAACCAAAAAGTGGAAACAAACTAAATGTCCATCTACTAATGAATGAATAAGCAAAATATAATATGTTCATGTAATGGAATATTGTTAGACAATAAAGAAGGATGAAATGCTTGTACATGCTGCAATATGAATGAACCTTGAAAAGATTATGCTAAATGAAAGAAATCAAACACAAAAGGTCATATAACATATAATCCCATTTATATGAAATGTCCAGAATAAGCAAATCCATAGAGACAAGAAATAGATTTGTGGTTTTCAGGTGCTGGAGAAAGGGAGAAATGGTTAGTGATAGTAATGGGTTTCTTTTGGGAGTGATGAAGATGTTCTTGAATTAGATAATGAGTTCACAAGTCTGGAATACTAAAAACCGCTGAATTGTACAATTATAAATGGTGCATTTTTATGGATATTAAGAATCAATTCACAGAAGAAATGCTAACAGGACTACTCATCATCATGAGGAAAGGGAGATTTAGAGATATAGAGATCCACACACAGAGGGGAAAAAGGCCATTTGAAGACAGAAGCAAAGATTACAGTAATGCATCTACAAGCCAAGGAATGCCCATAGCCATGAAAAGCTAGGAAAAGGCAAAAAAGGCCTGTGAGAGAATGAATTTCTGTTCTTTTTAAGCCACCAAGTTTGTGGTTATTTATGGCAGCCCTAGGAAAATAATATACCCTACTAAGAATCTATCCTACAGAAATACTTCTAGAAGTGGGCAAAGATACCTATAATGTACTAGTGTGCTCATTGCAACATTCTTTATAATCTCAAAAAAAGAGAGGTAACTTAAGTGTCTGTCAGTAGGTCATCTGTAAATAAATTACAGTACACTCCATTGTATATGGAATGTCATTCAGCTATTAAGGATGAGTTCTTGTACTGATAGGGAAGGATGTCTATGATATACTTCTTATTTTTAACGTTTTATTTTAATTCCAGTTAGTTAACATACAGTGTTATATTAGTTTCAGATGTACAATATAATGATTCAACAATACCATACATCAGCCAGTGCTTATCACCTATTTCACATATTCCCCCACCCACCTCCCCTCTGGCAACCATCAGTTTGTTCTCTAATTGAGAGTCTGTTTCTTAGTTTTTCTCCCTCTCTCCCCCCGCTTCACTTATTTGTTTTGTTTCTTACATTCCACATATGAGTGAAATCATATGGCACTTGTCTTTCACTGACTGACTTATTTCACTTAGCATTATACTCTTTAGCTCCATCCATGTTGTTGCAAATGACAAGATTTCATTCTTTTTTATGATTGAATAATATTCCATTGTGTATATATACCACATCTTCTTTATCCATTCATCAGTCAATAGACACTTGGGCTGCTTCTATAATTTGGCTATTGTAAATAGTGCTTCTATAAACACAGGGGTGCATGTATCTCTTTGAATTAGTGTTTTGTATTCTTTGGGCAAATACTCAGTAGTGTAATTACTGGATCATAAGATAGTTTTATTTTTAACTTTTTGAGGAACCTCCATACTGGTTTCTACAGTGGCTGCACCAGTTTGCATTTCAACCGACAGGGCAAGAAGGTTCCTCTTTCTCCACATTCTTACCAACACCTGTTGTTTCTTGTGTTGATTTTAACCATTTTGGCAGGTGTGAGGTGATATTTCACTGTAGTTTTGATTTATATTTTCCTGATGATAAGTGACATTGAGCATGTTTTCATGTATCTGTTGGCCATCTGTATGGCTTCTTGGGGAAATGTCTATTTATGTCTTCTGCCCATTTTTAATTGGATTTGTTTTTTGGGTCTGGAGTTTTATAACTTCTTTATATATTTTTGATACTAACAATCTATCAGCTATGTCATTTGCAAATATCTTCTCCCATTCTGTAGGTTACATTTTAGTTTTGTTGATTCTTTCCTTCACTGTGCAGAAGTTAGTTTGTTTGTTTTTTGATGTAGTCTCAATAGCTTATTTTTGCTTTTGTTTCCCTTGCCTCAAAAGACTATCTAGAAAAAGGTTGCTATGGCTGATGTCAAAGAGGTTATTGCCTGTGTTTCTTTCCAGGATTTTTATGGCTTTAGGTCTCATATTTAGGTCTTCAATCCATTTTGAATTTATTTTTGTGTATAGTGTAATAAAATGTTCCAGCTTCATTCTTCTGCTTGTTGCTGTCCAATTTTCCCAACCACAATTTGTTAAAGAGACTGTCTTTTTCCCGTTGGATATTCTCTCTTGCATTGTTGAAAATTAAGTGACCATACAGTTGTTGGTTTATGTCTGGGTTTTCTATTCTGTTCTATTGATCTATGTGTGTATTTTTGTGCCAGTACCATACTGTTTTGATTACTACAGTAATATAACTAGGAATCTGGAATTGTGATGCCTCCAGCTTTGCATTTCCTTTTCACAATTGCTTTGGCTATTTGAGGTCTTTTGTGTTTCCATACAAATTTTAGAATTGTTTCTTCTAGTTCTGTAAAAAATGGTGTTGGTATTTTTGGTAGGGATTGCATTAACTGTGTTGAGTGCTTTGGGTAGTGTAGACATTTTAACAATATTTGTTCTTCCAATCCATGAACAAGAAATGTCTTTCCATCTCTTTCTGTCATCTTTGATTTCTTTTATCAATGTTTCATAGTTTTCAGAGTAGGACTTTCACCTCTTTTTTTAAAAATTTTTTATTATGTCATGCTGTCACCATACATCATTAGTTTTTGATGTAGTGTTCCATGATTCATTGTTTGAGTATAACACCCAGTGCTCCATGCAGTACATGCCCTCCTTTTTTTTAACTTTATTTTTTTATTTTTTATAATAATTTTTTATTATATTATGTTAGTCACCATACAGTACATCCCCAGTTTTTGATGTAAAGTTCCATGATTCATTACTTGCCTATAATACCCAGTGCACCATGCAATACGTGCCCTCCTTAATACCCATCACTGGGCTACTGCATTCACCCACCCTCCTCCCCTCTGAAGCCCTCAGTTTGTTTCCCAGAGTCCATAGTCTCTCATGGTTCATTCCCCCTTTGGTTTACCCCCCCTTTCTTCTTCCCTTTCTTCTCCTACCGATCTTTCTACTTCTTATGGTCCATAAATGAGTGAAACTTTCACCTCTTTGACTAGATTTATCCCTAGGTACCTTATTATTTTGGGTACAATTGTAAATGGGATGGTTTTCTTAATTTCTTTTTCTGCTGCTTAATTATTGGTGTACAGAAATACAACAGAATTCTCTACGTTGATTTTGTATCCTGCAACTTTACTGAATTCTTTTATCAGTTCTAGCAGTTTTTTTGTGAAGTCTTTAGGATATTCTATAAATAGTATCATGTCATCTACAGAGTGACATTTTACTTCTTCCTTACTGATTCAGATTCTTTTTATTTCTTTTTGTTGTTTGATTGCTGTGGCTAGGACTTCTAGTAGTATGTTGAATAAAAGTGATGAGAGTGGACATCTTTGTCTTGTTCCTGACCATAGGAGAAAAGCTCTCAGGTTTCCCCATTGAGGATGATGTTAGCTGGCAGGTTTTCATAGATGGTCTTTATTATGTTGAGGTATGCTCCTTCTAAATCTTCTTTGTTGAGGGTTTTTATCATGAAGGGATGTTGTATTTTATCAAGACCTTTTTCCTCATCTTTTAAAATGATCATTTGGTTCTAATGTTTTCTCTAATTGATGTGGTGTATCACGTTGATTTGTGAATACTGAACCATCTTGCATCCCAAAAATAAATCCCACGTGATCGTGGTAAATAATTTTGTAATATATTGTTGGATTTTATTTGCTAACATTTTGTTGAGGATTTTTGCATCTGTGTTCATCAGGGATATTGGCCTGAAGTTCTGTTTTTTAGTGGTGTCTTTATCCAGTTTCAGTATTGGTAATGCTAGCCTCATAGAATGAATTTGGAAGTTTTCCTTCTTTTTCTATTCTTTGGAATAGTTTGAGAAGATTAGATATTAACTCTTCCTTAAATGTTTGGTAGAAATGTGAAGCCATATGGTTCTGGACTTTTGTTTGTTGGGAGTTTTAGATTACTGATTCAATTTCGTTGTTAGTTCTATCAGTCTGTTTAAATTTTCAATTTCTTCCTGTTTTAGCTTTGGTAGTTTATATGTTTCTAGGAATTTATCCATTTCTTCCAGGTTGTCCAATTTGTTGGCATATAGTTTTTCATAATAGTCTCTTATAATTGTATTTCTGGGGTGTTGATTGTTATTTGTCCTCTCTCATTTGTGATTTTATTTGAGTCCTTTCTCTTTTTTTCTTGATAAGTCTGGCTAGAGGTTTATCAATTTTATTCATTTTTCAAAGAACCAGCTCCTAATTTCATCAATCTGTTCTATCGTTTGTTTTGTTTTTAGTTTCTATATCATTTATTTCTGCTCTACTCATTATTATTTCCTTCCTCCTGCTGGTTTTAGATTTTGTTTATTGCTTGTTTTCTTGCTACTTTAGGTATAAAGTTATGTTATCTACTTGAGATTTTTCTTGCTTCTTGATGTAGACATCTATTGTTATAAACTTCCCTCTTAAAACCACTTTTGCTGAACCCCAAAGGTTTTAGAGCATTATGTTTTCATTTTCATTTGTTTCTATGCACTTTTTAACTTTTTCTTTGATTTCCTGGTTGATCTGTTCATTGCTTAGTAGCATGTTGTTTAACTTCCATGTATTTGTGGTCTTTCCAGGTTTTTTCTTGTGGTTGACTTCTAGTCCCATGGCACTGTGGTCAGAAAAGATGCATGGTATGACTTCATTCTCTTCTAATTTGTTGAGGCTTATTTCGTGGGCTAATATGTTATCTACTCTGGAGAATGCTCCATATGCACTTGAAAAGAATTTATATTCTGCTGTTTTAGGATGGAATGTTCTGAATATATCTGTTAAATCCATCTGGTTCAGTGTGTCATTCAAGCTGTTGCTTCCTTGTTGATTTTCTGTTTAGATAATCTGTCTATTGATGTAAACAGGGTGTTAAAGTCCCCTAGTATTATCATATTATTATCAGCTAGTTCCTTTATGTTGTTATTACCATTTTTAATGTATTTGGGGGCTCCTTTGTTGAGTGCATATAATAATATTAGCAATTGTTATACCTTCTTGTTCAGTTGTCCTCTTTATGATTATATAGTGTCCTATTTGGCTTTTGTTACAGTCTTTGTTTTAAAGTCTAGTTTGTCTGATACAAGTATTACTACTCCAGCTTTCCTTTGACATCCATTTGTGTGATAGATGTTTCTCCATCCCCTCACTTTCAATCTGCAGGTGTCTTTAGGTCTAAAATGAGTCTCTCGTAGGCAGCATACAAATGGGTCTTGATTTTTTATCCATTCTGTCACCCTATGTCTTTTGATTGGCGCATTTAGTCCATTTACATTCAAAGTAATCATTAATAGATATGTATTTATTGCCATTTTATTACCTATTTTTTTGTTGTGTCTGAAGATTTTCTCTGATCCTTTCTTGTTTTTCTCTTTCTTTCCTGTTTTGCTGGTTTTCTTTAGTGATACATTTGGATTTCTTTCTCTATTTTTTGCATATTTATTAGTGATTTTAATTTTTTGTTACCATTAGGTTTGTATATAACATCTTCTACATATAGCAGTCTATATTAAGTTGATGGTCATTTAAGTTTGAACCCATTCGTCATTCCTCTCCTCCCCAACATTTTAAGTATATGGTGTCACACTTTACTTTTTTTCTTAATTTCATGAGTCTCTTGACTGATTTTTACAGATATACTTATTTTTACTGCCTTTGTGCCTCCTACTTTCCTACTCTTACTTATGATCTTTCCTTTACACTCAAGGAATTCCCTCTAACATTTCTTGCAGGACTAGTTTAGTGGTAATGAACTCCTTTAACCTCTATTTGTCTAGGAAGCTTTATCTCTCCTTCTATTCTGAATTATAGCCTTGCTGGTTAGAGTATTTTGGCTGCAGATTTTTCCCATTTTTCAGCACTTTGAATATCAAGTCACTCCATTCTGTCTTGGAAAGTTTCTGCCGAAAAATCTCCTGATAGCCTTATGGGGGTTCCCTTGTATGTAACTGTCTTCTTTTGTCCAGATGATTTTAAACATTTTTTTCTTTTTCAGTGTATTTTGTCATTTTAATTATCATATGTCTTGGTGTGGATCGGCTTTTGTTGATCTTGTTGAAAGTTCTCGATGCCTCCTGGATCTGGATATCTATTTCCTTCCCCAGATTAGGGAAGTTTCCAGCTATTATTACTTAAAATAAATTTTCTTCCTCCTTATCTCTCTCTTCTTCTGGGACTCCTATAATGTGAATATTATTACATTTGATGCAGTAACTGTGTTCCTTAAGTCTATTCTCATTTTCCATAATTTTTTTCTCACTTTTTCAGCTTGATTACTTTCCATTATTCTGTCTTCTAGGTCATTAATTCATTCCTTTGTTTCAGCCTGCTGTTCATTCTATCAAGCATGTTTCTCATTTCTTTTATTGAGCCTTTTATTTCTGCTGTGTTATTCCTTCTTTCTATGTTAAGGGTATTCATGACTTCAACTCTTTTCTCAAGTCCAGCAAGTATCATTATGATAATTACTTCAAGTTCTTTGTTGGGCATGTTACTTATATCTATTTCACTTAGATCTCTGGCTGTGGCCTCGTCCTGTTCTTTCATTTGTGACAAATTCCTCTGTCTTCTCATTTTGTCTAAGTCTCTGTGCCTGCTTCTCTGTGTTAGGAAAGTCAGCTACTTCTGTTCTTGAGGGCAGCAGCCTTAGAAAGAAGAGGTCCCGTAATGCCCTGTAATGTAGTGTCCCCTGTTCCCCAAGGCCTGGTACTTCCAGGAGTGTCTCCAGTGTGTGCTGCATGGGCCCTGCTGTTTTGCACTGGCTGCTTTATCCTCTAGGCTGCTCATTTGCAGAGGCTCTCTTTGCCTGCTGTGGGCAGTGTTTGGTCCCTGGCCTGAATGTGGCAAGTTTTAACTAGGTGTGCGCTGGTCTGCTTGTGAAATGAAACCTTTGCCACTGTCACCAGATCCAAGGCTCTGCAAAATTTCTGGGTTAGGAGACTGGGTGTGGACAGGGGTTTTGGCCAGTCTTCTGGTGGAAGGGGCCCACCTTGCTAAGATTGAGGCAAGTGCAACTGGGGAGGGCAGTTCCACTGGAGAATGGGGGACAGGGCTTGGTGTAAGCAAGGTAGCACACACAAATGCTATACTGGTTCCCCCACGTGGCCCTGTATTTATACTGAGGGGCAGGTGAGGGAAATGGTACCTGCCAGTTCCTTTCTTCCTGGAGGGGTTCCGTGAATGCTGCCTCTCTAGGACATGCTCTGAGATAAGCAAATAACTTCCCCACTCTGTGCTTTAGGCACTCTTCAAATTGCTGTTTCCATGCTATATGTCCACAGGCTGTTTCCCTTGCCTTCTTTCCAAGAGCACCCCCAATGCCTCTGTGTTCTTCCAAAGCCAAGCCTTCTGACCTTTAAAACCAGGCTTTAAGCCCCACTGGTTGCAAGAATTAATGAAACTTGACCCCTCTCAATTTCTAAGCCAATTGCTATGTGGATTCATTTTCCTTTTGCACTCCCCTGTCTGGTAGTCTGTCTCTGGCCCTTCTCAGCAACCTCAGCTCTCTCCCCCACTATAGTGGCCATGATCCATTTCTCTACCAAACCTTATCTCTGCACCTCCTACCTTCTTCATTGTGCCCACTTGTCTACTTTTAGCTGTAGAGTTTGTTGTGCCATTCTTCAGCTCAATTTCTGGGGTATTTACAATGATTTGATAGTTATATAGTTGTATTCATGGGACAAGGTGAGCCTAGGGTCCTCCTACTCCACGGCCATCTTCCCCTTTGTCTGTCTATGATAAATTTCTAAATGAAAAGATTAAGTAGCAAACATATAAACATTTTTGTAAGATTATATATATTTTTTTATTTTTTTTAAAGATTTTATTTATTTATTTGACAGAGATAGAGACAGCCAGCGAGAGAGGGAACACAAGCAGGGGGAGTGGGAGAGGAAGAAGCAGGCTCATAGTGGAAGAGCCTGATGTGGGGCTCGATCCCATAACGCGGGGATCACGCCCTGAGCCGAAGGCAGAGGCTTAACCGCTGTGCCACCCAGGCGCCCCTATATATATATTTTTAAACTACTAATATTATATACATACACACAAAAACTGTATTTTCACTTGAAC
The DNA here is from genome assembly GCF_002007445.2 of Ailuropoda melanoleuca. Classification (NCBI taxonomy): domain Eukaryota; kingdom Metazoa; phylum Chordata; class Mammalia; order Carnivora; family Ursidae; genus Ailuropoda; species Ailuropoda melanoleuca. The sequence goes on from NW_023255341.1 coordinate 586,672, forward strand.
AGCAAAGGCTATGGAATAATACTCATTAAACTTAACAGTGGTTCTTTTTAAGGACTTGTGGGGGTGGGGGGACTTTGATTTTTTTACTTCTTACTTTGGATAGATTATTTGCCAGTGAGGACGTACTTCTTCTATAGTAGAAAAAAATTTAAATACTCCTTCCACACTAAAATTCTTTCAGTTGCTCCAAAGTTCCATTCTTTTCCACATTTTCAAGATTTTGTCCATGATTTTCCACTACCTGGAACACTCTCTACACTGACACTTTTACCTGGCTGTTCATCCTGTAAGTCTCAATTTCTTCATCACTTTTTCCCAGAAGCCTGCCCTGAGTATCCCTTCCTCTTCCTATAACCTTGCAAAGCTGAGTTAGGTGCCCTCCTCTGTGTTCCCAAACATGCTATACTGCTTTAAGATAACATCACGCACTGGCCTAAAATTATTGGTTTACACCTTCCTCACTACACTTTTATGTACTGCAATAATCCCAATTGATATTCAACATTGATTGAATTTATTAATTGATTTATGGACAAAAGGACTGAAAATCCAATTCCTTTTATTCTAAAGTAGAGAAATATGGAAGACATTAAAGGAGGGGGCAAAAGGAATGTAACTCAGATATTTTTCTTTTGTCCAGATGAAGAACTATGTGGAGAGGTAGAAGGAAAAAAGAAGGCATCTGAAAGAAAAAGAGATCTGGGTAACTTGATCTGTTATAACTTTGTCTCTCCCATGCAATCAATATTCCAGCCACAATGGATTACTCAGTACTACCATACCCCCAAACACATACTTACACACCTATATAACTTTGCTTATGTTATTCTTGCAGTTCAAAATGCTCTTTCACATTCCCCCCACTTAAAAAAAAAGTCCTATTTTTCAGTTGTTCAACCTTGTAGAGGCTTTCGATAGAGTTCAACACTACCTTCTTTGTCAAACACTCTTTTCTTGGTTTTTGTCACACCTTGGTGTTTCCCTCCCATTATCTTGGCCACCTTACTTTGCTCTTATTTGCCAGCTCCTCCTCCTCTATTACCTGACTTCTTTTTTTTAAAGATTTTATTTATTTCTTTATTTGAGATAGTGAGAGAGTTGGGAGCAAGAGTGAGAGGGAGAGAGAATCCAAAGTAGAATCTGTGCTCCTTGCTGAGCACAGAGCTGAACATGGGGCTCAATTCCTTGACTGTGAAATCATGACCTGAACTGAAACCAAGAGTCAGACACGTTTTAACCGACTGAGCCACCAGGTGCCCCTATCATTTGACTTCTAATGCTACTACTTCTACAGTGAAATCTGGCCAGCCAAAGAATAAATAGTTAAAGGATGAGTGTAGCCCACAATGCAAAAAGACAGTGGAGCAATATCAAACTCTTGAGAGAACCAAACTGTGACCCAAGAATTTTACATGCTATCCCTTTAATAAACATATTCTCAAGCATGCAAAAGTTAAGAAATGCAACATTTATGAGTGCTCCTTTTAAAAAAAAACTAGTAAATGAGAAAATATAGATAACCAAGAGATATATCAAAACAAATAATTCAGGCATAAAGAAGCTGTGATGAGAGGACTAATGGTAAGAATTGAGTTCATTTAAACACAGAACCAAGACCAAATAAGTTAAAGAATTTGGGGAGGGGGACCAAAGGTAAAAATAATAAAATAATGAACAAAAATCAGAAGATGGGAGGGGAAGTGTGAGGGGTCTCATTTTGTCATTTTTCATAATGATAGCTCATGTCCTCATATTTATAATAGTTTATTATGTACTAGTCTCTATACCAAGTATTTTATTTGTATTAACTCTTATTACTCACAACTCAATGAAGTAGGCACTTTTTAATTCCATTCTAGAAATAAGAAAACTGAGGCATGTAGAGATTAAATAATTTGTCCACCTTATAGCTAGTTAAGTGGCAGAACTGATTTGAACCCAAGCAGACTATCTATAGAACCCATGCTCTTAACCAACCACCGAGGGAATCAGTCAACATTATCAAATAGTGAAACATGGAAATAATTATATAATTACTACAACCTCTTTATATTTTTCAAATCTTTGATCTTAACTTTAAAATAATCTCTCGGAGACTTCTATTTTTTGAGAGGGAAGAAACATTTATCTGAAATGTATCAATCCTTTTCACTTTGATTTATTTTTCTTTTGTTCAATTCAAGCAATTTTTAAAATTTCATACTTTTTAAAATAGCATGCATATTACTTCTATTTAATTTTTTCTATTCATTTATTAATCCTATATAATAAAATTGATGCCCAGAATAACATTCATTAATCTTAGCAGCTAATGCTTATGAAGTGTTTACTATCTTCCAAATAACAGAATAAGCATTTTAAATGGGTTATCTCACTAAATTATTATAACAATCTTATAAATAGGTACTATTTTTGTCCTCCTTTATTCAGATAAAGAAATTGAAGCCCAGTAATGGTTATTCTTGGTTGATGCAGATTTGGAAAGATTTCCCCCCTTTTTTTGTGCTTTTCTATATTGCTTGCATATTTTATAATGAGTATGTATCTCTTTTATAGAAATGCAAAAACCATTCTAAAAGTACCTTTTTAAATAAATACCTGAAGATTCCCTGGGGCTTAGTCTTGAGCCTTTTTCTCTTTCTTTTTTTTTTTTTTAAAGGTTTTATTTTTTTTTTTAAGATTTATTTATTTATTTATTTGACAGAGATAGAGACAGCCAGCGAGAGAGGGAACACAAGTAGGGGGAGCGGGAGAGGAAGAAGCAGGCTCACAGCCGAGGAGCCTGATGTGGGACTCGATCCCATAACGCCGGGATCACGCCCTGAGCAGAAGGCAGACGCTTAACCGCTGTGCCACCCAGGCGCCCCAGCCTTTTTCTCTTTCTATTCTGCACTCTTTCTTTATACTATGTCATCAACCCCCATAGCTTTGAATACCATCCACAGGCAAATGGCTCGCAAATCTACAGCCATACCTCAGAGATGTTGTGGGCTCAGTTCCAGATCACTGCAATAAAGAGAAAGTCACAATAAAGTGAATAAATTGAAATTTATTTATTTATTAAATACTTTTAACATATAAGGCATGTTTTTAAAGATCTCAAAGTCTATTCGGGAGAAAAATACCTATAAGTGAACTATAATGCAGTATAATAAGTGCAAGATTTAAAGTATGAGTAAGATACAAAGAACAAACAAGGAAGGGAAATCCAAGCAAAGAGTATAGCATGTGCAAATGCCCCATAGTGTGAAAAATCAGAGGGTGATCAGTATCAATAAAGGGTGAAGTATAAGGAAGGCATTGGAGACATAGTGCAGCTCTGTGGAGGGGGAAATCATCTAACATAGTTAACATAGATTTCTCCATGAGACTACTCTCATGACTTTCTCTTTTTTTCTAAGCTTGATTAAAGAATTGCAAAGCAAATAGAACCATGACTTATATTACCCAAATTACACAATCAATTTCATGCATAATTATGCCTGCAACAGTTAGAAAATTATTTTTCTTTGAGACATTAGGATGTAGATGAAGTCACATGTACATGCTTCATGGCCCTGCCCAGTTGAGAACCCCAGTTGACTCCATCTCTATGAAAGAAATTGTCCAGAATCAAGGCAGGAGAGGTAGGAGAGTCCAGACCATGAAATGCCTGTGATGTCACCATAAATAGCTTTGATTTTATAGACAATGAATAGACATGAAAGGATCTTAAGCAGGGGAAAGATTATCCTCAGATTTGCATCTTAGAAAGATCACCTTGAAGGCAATGGATTGGAGGCAAAGAAACCAGTTAGAATTCTAATGCAACAGAAAGTAACTATAAAAGCCTCAACTAAGGCAGTGGCAATTGAGGATGGAGAGAATAGAATTGGAGAGATAATTCAGAGGCAAAATTTACTGGATTTAATAATTGATTAGGCATGGGGATGAACAAGAAAGAAAAAACTAAGGATCATTTGGAGATTTCTATTCTAAAGACTAATCATCGTGTCATTTAATAAGGGAGATAATACAGAAAGAAAAGTATATTTGGAAGGGAAGATAACTAATTCAGTTTGAGACATATGCTATTAGAGGTGCCTCTGAAATACCCAAGTGAAGAGATCCAACAGGTTAGATAGACACATGGGTCCAGAGCCCTTAGAGAGCACCCTGGATTTGAGACCTCTCAGAGAACTAAACTAAGCTTTAATGGTCAACATAAAGAAGAAAGAATGGCTTTGAAGAATGTAAAAATTTAGAATCCATAATATTTGGTGACTGATTAGATCAAGGGAATGTGAAGAAGAGAGGGGAGTCAGAGACAAACCTCGGTTTCTGGTTTTGGAGCCTGGGTGCGTGTTGGTTCCACTGTTATGGGTTGAATTGTGCCCTTCGCCCTACCAAACTCATATGTGGAAGCCCTAATACCCATTATCTTAGAATGTAACTGTATTTGGAGATAGGGCTTTTAAAGAAGTAATTAAGGAAAAATAAGGTCATATGCATGGGCTCTAGTCCAATAAGACTGTTGTCCTCATAAGAAGAAATTAGGACATAAACATGCATAGAGAATGCCGTGCGAACATGAAGAAGACCATCTACAAAGTAAGGAGAGAGGTCTTAGGAGAAAGCAACTTCTGCTGACACCTTGATCTTGGACTTCCAGCCTCTAGATCTGTGAGAATATAAACTTCTGTTGTTTATGCCACCGAATCTGTGGTATTTGTTATGGTAGCTCTAGAAAACCAGTATAACCACCAACCAAGACTAAGAATACGGAGGAGAGTAGGTTGGGAGAAGGGGTTTCAAAAGAAGAGTTTTATGTGGGACATGTTGAGTTTGAGGTTTCTGAGGTACATCCAGGTAGAGATATTCAAATGGCTTTGAAATTCACGAGATAGAAAGGGGTTATAGATACAGATTTAGAAATCATTGATATGCAGCTGACACTTTAAACCATAGGAGTGGGTGAGATCATCTAAGAAGTGTATATAGAGTTAGAAGATCATCAACGGTAGAACCATAAGGAATACCAATGTTAAAGAACAGACTGAGGATAAGAATTCAGGAAAAGAAAATAATCAGAGAGCTAGGATGAAGAGAAAGACAGAAATTTATCATTAATCATTTAATCCTGTTTTAATTTTGTAATTAGTTGAGTACACACTGACCTCAGTCCTCAAAGAGCTTTATCATAATGGAGGAGGCAGTACCTTATTCATTTCTGAATCTCCAACACCAAATACAGTTCCTGACATTTAATACCCCTGCAATAAATATTTGTTAAAACAAATGGAATTGAAATCAGGACTTCATTCCTTTTTTGTTTTGTTTGCTTATTTCTGGAGTGTGCAGCATGTGTTGCCACTGATATTTTAAGTTCATAGTGAAAAATCATTTCAATGTGTCCTAGGCTTGGTCCCTTTCCAAACCAACCCCCAGGACAATAGTTTTCATTATAACCTTCTGTCTTTGCCATTCTGGATGGAATTCTGTGCACAGAAGTTATATACATATATGGGTATATCTATGTAACAAATCGCAGCACAGGAGCCCCCTGGGCTCCCTCAGGCTCTGGTATGACATATTTGAGCCATATAAATTCAGCTTCTCCTCTGGCATCTGTTAGCTGACTCACTTGCAACTCCACCTCAGCAGTGGTCTCTCAGTCCTCTCAAAGCAGGAAAAGAGTACTGTGTACTGAGAGCATGGCAAAGAATCCTCCAGAGAACTGTGAGGACTGTCACATTCTAAATGTAAGTTGATTCATATTTTTTCCCTTTTGAGCAGAAGCATGGTTTCACAGATTTATAGTATCGCAATGTGAACATTAGAAAGTGAAATCAAAGATGACTTTGAATTATGGCTTGCTATTTTAAGAGCTATTGAGTATTGTTTTATTCTCTCTGTTCTTCACTTAGGCAGAAGCTTTTAAATCCAAGAAGATATGTAAATCACTTAAGATTTGTGGATTGGTGCTTGGTATCCTGGCCCTAACACTAATTATCCTGTTTTGGGGGGGCAAGCACTTCTGGCCGGAGACACCCAAAAAAGTGAGTAAATGCACATTAATATCCAATGCTTTTGTTTTGAGCTTGAATTTAATTAGTGCTTGACATGTATATTACTCTGAAATGAAAATCATTAAGTTCCTTTTGCATATATTTTCTGGTGGTATGAAAAACTGAATCAAGATTTTGCTTTCTTTTATTTGCCTAATTATTTTGGTAAGGGAAAAATATGTTTTCTGTATTTCAGTTAGTAATGTTAGGAGTAGAATTACCCACCTTTTTAATAATGCTTGGCTTTAAGAAGTTAAGATTCCTCCTAGAAGCAAAATTTTTACTGTAAGAAAAAATACTTTTCATCTTTCTTTCAATTATCTGGGCAGAAACTGATGGAAAAGTAATTATATCACCACATAAGAAGAAATCACCAGAAATGGCAGCAAAGGATTTTCAGGGATTATGTTTCTAACTTAATGCATCTGCTCTGAAGACAGGCAGAAAACTCCTTTTCAGAAGAAGCAAGTCTCATACCTGACTTCACAAGTATTTATGATTTTAAAAACAAAAACAAACAAACAAAAATACCCTGGAGATTTCAGCTCCTCGCCAGCCACAATTGTCACTGATCCGCTGAGATACTAATGCCACAGGGTAGAAACAAGGGACACCAAGTCATTAATCACAGGTATCTCAGAAAGCTTCTGATATTAGGATCATTTGGTATACCCAGCTGGCCACTGTAGTTGATATTAGTGTACCTAAATGTTATTGTTACTCCCAGACTCACACGCAATGGGCAAGTTTAGATGTGACCCAAAGAAAATCATAGTTCCTCTATGTTAACAATTTCCATTTAAGAGAGAAGTAAAAAATGTACAGGCTACAAGGTGTGTAGATAGTTTTCTGTCTTTGCCACTTTTTTCTCTCTGTATATGGATTTTTGCTACTTTTGCTATTAATTTGTTATCATGAGATGCTCATTTCTATTTGATAACAGATGTAGGAAGAGAAAGGCATATACCAAGGAGGGAGAATGAGAGACAAGAAGAAAATGGGTTGGCACGGACTACTGGGAGCCAAAGGAGTGATAGGAGTGGAGAGGAAAGAACACGGATTGATGAAAAAGGAAAGGCAGGGGGAGAAAATAGAAAATTAAATGGACAAGTGTCCGAAAGAAAACAGAAACATAAGGCATAGCTACCCTTGGATTCTTCACCTCTTTTGCCACACCCACTTTCATTTAGTCCCAGAGGCTATCTTACCAAGTTTAAATAGGAAGGAGAATGAAAAGCAGAGCAGCCCATCTTGTTTGTTTGCCTTTTTATTTATACCTTGTTCCAGAAAGGATTTCAGGCATCACCCAATGCCTAGAGTTAGCCATTTTTCTCATTCTCTCTCTCTCTCTCTCTCATCCCTTGCACTGTGCCCTGCTTCTGAACTACTTTCTGTTCACATATCATTCTAGAGAAGCCACCTATATTCAGGCTATCAAGGTGGGCAAAGAAATAGAGATCAGGAAGAAAACAGCAAATGAATAAACGTGCCAAAATGCATTCCAATCCAATTCTGCTACCACTTAGCTAATTCCCTAGGTGATGTGCTGCCCCACAAATTGAATATTGGATCCTTTAGACAATTATAGGTGAGTTAGAGCACAATAAACCCTTTCTTTCTCCTCTGCCATAATATACTTAACTGAGTGTGGTAGGTAGCTAGCCCTTTTGACCACCTGTACAAGCCTGACTAAACATGGGGCCAGATGGCCTTACGTGTTTTATTGTAGCTGTTGGTACTGCAAATGCTATTTTGAAAGAGTTTATGTGTTTTTCTAAACTTCCAATGCTATTTGCCTCAGTGCAACTATAAATGACTAAGTGGGACCTTGCTTTTATCTTGCAAGGTGCCAAACTCACCCTGCCAAATAGGGCCCGTGGTTCCCTCTACTTTCATATAATATCATCTTTGCTTCTCACTTTAGTTCTCTTTTTAATGCATTATAAGGAACAATTCTGTGATTCCTCAAACCAAAAGTAAAATCTAGTCAATGCATGCACAGAAGAGGTGTGGTAAGCCACCAAATAAAGTTTATCAGGGAATTAAATCTTTCATGAATTAATCCATCTTGAGATGTGCTTTTCAGCAAAGGGATCAGAAATGAACAAAATTATTGCAAAGTAATCTGGTAAAAGATGATAGGTGTCTCCTAGGTCAACTTTTTCCACCATGAACAAAGGTTATTTGCTCTCCATTTGAACTGGGGAGTTGCAATTTATTGTCTTTGATATTTTTTTTAAAGATTTTATTTATTTATTTGACAGAGATAGAGACAGCCAGAGAGAGAGGGAACACAAGCAGGGGGAGTGGGAGAGGAAGAAGCAGGCTCACAGCAGAGGAGCCTGATGTGGGGCTCGATCCCCTAACGCCGGGATCACGCCCTGAGCCGAAGGCAGACGCTTAACCGCTGTGCCACCCAGGCGCCCCTATTGTCTTTGATGTTTAAGTCCTGGCCTTCACCACAAGACCAGACTGGGTCCGTTGCAAACTAAGGAACCAGCTGGAGATGTGAATTCTTTCCTCAGTCTACCACTACCTTCAATTCCCAGACAAAGAGCCCAAGAGACCATCTATGTTTCCAATGGCTAAGACTGCCAATATGCCTGCCTTGGAGATGACTTATGAATCCTGGGAAGAGAAAAGTAGTCAGATTAGTCTTGGAAGAAGATTTGCAAAGGAAAAGGATCCAGGCATCTTGCACAAATTAAAGACTCTACCCTTAAGAGTATGGCCTAGCAAGAAATAACAGATTAAAATCCAGGCTCTTCTGGACTTTCCTTTACAAGCCTAAGGGACCTGTGGGGACCGTGAGGCCCTTGGTGGACAGAATTGTTAATGCTATTGTGCTTATGGATGGAGTGATTTGTTTGCTTTCCTGGGGCTTCCTCCAAGCTCTTAGTGTTTGCTCCTCTAGCTTCCATCATATCTCCTTTTTATTTTGTTTTGTTTTGTTTTGTTTTGTTTTAATTATTTATTCGACAGAGATAGACACAGCCAGCGAGAGAGGGAACACAAGCAGGGGGAGAGGGAGAGGAAGAAGCAGGCCCATAGCAGAGAAGCCTGACGTGGGGCTCGATCCCATAACGCCGGGATCACGCCCTGAGCCGAAGGCAGACGCTTAACCGCTGTGCCACCCAGGCGCCCCTTTATTTTGTTTTTTGACATCTGTTTAAAATAAACCGTATTTACTTAATGTCTTACATCTGGTGTCGACAGTTCCATGCCAATAAGTCGTTCCTCTCCTTCCATTACCTCCCACCTTGGTGTATACAAAAGATCCAGATTCTTGATCCCAAAGTGGGAGTAAGCCATGCTTGATTCCTTCTCTTCACCTCAGGCATGAGTACACATGCACATGCGCGTATGTGTGCACGTGCACACACACACACACACACACACACACACACACACACACACACTCCAGAAACAGAAAGGCATCAAAATGAAGTGAAACAAAAGGAATTAACTCTGGAGTAGCTGCTGCACTCTCTTACAGGTTGCAGACCCCTGAACCACTTGAGCTGAATGAAAGCCAGACCATCAAACTCTGTATTCAGCTTTCTCAACCAAGCAGAAAGGACCTATTCAGTCCCAGAGATTTTGAGAATGCATCACAATGAGGCTCCACTTTCAGGCAGTGACTGCTCAGGGATTTCTGAAGCCAGTTCCCTAGAGGAACATTCTTCCTCAAACCTCCCTGCATTACACATTTAACTTGAAACAATTAGAAGCCAACTCCCCAGCTAATTAATCCAACATGGAGGAAACAAGTCATAAAAACCCCAGCCTTTAAACCAACAATTTATAGATGCAGCACAGACCTTATAACCTGTTCCCCCCCCCAGTCATTTGAAGAATGAGGCAGAAGGATGATAAATTAAATAAATGAAATTCTGCCCTTCCTGCCATATCCAGGAACTGCCTGGTGACTTTAGGGCTTTTTAGAAACCGTAAGCTCTAAGGCCCACATAGCAATCAACAGACTACTGGGAGTGTCCTCACAACTCCTACGACGAAAAGAGAAGTAGTACGGGAAGGTGGGCATCCTTCTACCCTCTCCCCGCAACCTCAACTGCAAATAAATAATCATTATGACAGCCTCACCCAGGATTGCAAGCCCAATTATCATTGTAGGCTGAAAATCTTTTGCTTGGAAAAAACACTTCTTTGCTAAGTCTGGATCCAGCATTCCTGTGCCTGTTTCTCTCATGCTAGCATTGGCCAGAAACCCACTTTCTTCTTCTTCTACTCCTCTTCTAAGCACACAATTGCTACAACTCTTCCTGAGTTCCCTGGGCTTTCCTACACAACAGTTTGGCGGGGGAAATGTGGATCTGGGGAAGCATTCATACCCTCAAGGAAAAAGTTGGAGTTGTAGCTGAAATCTCTTTAACAGAGGGACTGAGCTTCACCAAATGGTGCCACATCGGCATTTTCAAAAAGACTTCTCTTCATTTTATTTTCCTCCCAAACCATTGCAGGAGCAAAGTCCACCCTCATACAAACAGCAGCTCTCACCTGGCCAGCTCTTGCTCTGAGCTATTAAGAGGCAGTACCAATTATGTGTACCAGGACTCTGGCTACTGTGGGCACAATATTGTTCAGTCCCTTTATTCTCCTAAAGCAGCATTTGCTGAGCAACTTACATGGCACCAGCAGGGAAAACCTGGGTCCTCAAAGGGAGCCGTCTTTTAGAGACTGAGAGTGGGATTGGAGCTGTATAAGGAAAGCAGCCCAGGTGATCAACAGGTAGTAGCAGTCCGATCATCCACCTAACAGGTGTTAGCCCAAATCTGAGCAGAACAAATTTTGTCAACTACTCAACATTGCATCTGGCAAGGCATGGGAAATAAAGATGGGAACTGAAACTCCAGAGAAACTTGGTGACTTGTCCAAGGTCACACAGCTTTCAAGTGGCAGAGTTGCGGCTAAGACTAGAACATTGTCTAAGGATTCTTTCTACTATTCGTACGTTGCATTTAAGAATAAGAGGTGGTGGGGACAGTGGCTATGGGAAAACATCTCAGCCAGCTTGAGCTTGTAGATGAAAGAAATGGTTTTTTTCTTGTTGAAAAAGAGGAATGTCTGTGCTGCTTATGCCAATTTTTTTCAGGGCTGAGAACTGGTGATTGAAGATGCAGAAGTCCAACTTTGCATAAGAAACAATCTGTCTGCTCTGTGTTGGTAAAGAAATACCCAGAGGCCCTTTAATTCCCACAGGCTAGGTTGGTAATAAAATGGTACAATGCATTCCCTTCCCTTCCTTCCAGCCTAATACCTGCTAGCCAGCTATTCTAAGCATGTATTTCACCTTTGGAGAGTGTACCTCATAAACAGACAGTAAAGGATGAAGGCGGAGAGAAGAACAGCTAGATTAATCACAGGCTTCAAGAAGCAAACCTAAGCCAAATGTCCTCAAATCCCTTTTAGGAAAGGCTAAAGGTGCTTGCCCCCAAAACAGATCCATCACACGAGGTCTCAGGCAACATTACTTTTTATAAAAAGCTTTTTTTTTTCTAATCTCAGAGATTGCCACAAATTGAGGCAAGAAATGGGGAAAATTGTGAAAGGGGGATGTTAGGGCTCATTTGCTACCCAAGTGGAGGCTTTAACTGGATTGGGGAAAGAATTCCTGGGCGGGGAAGAGAAATGAGTTTGTTTTTGCTCCATGTTTTCTCAGTGTGGTCTTCTTACATTTCTCACTGCCTGAACTTAATCACATATCTATTTCATTTCACTTCTGGGTCATATTCTACTCCATAGGCTTCCCTGTGTTCTTGTCCTTACAGTTAAGGCCAGCCCTACATCTGAGTAGAATAGAAACCTATTTGAGTGGTGTTGGAAGGATGCCCTTGCCCCCAAAATATCTCTTACTCCTGGTGTCATTCTGCTTAAAATCTATCATTAGTAATTCTTTCCTTTGAGTTAAGTATTGCACTCATTTTTTAAAAGACAAATACCCATCACTATCATCTTTGTGTGAACTCATTTGTCAAATTGATTTCTTCTCTGACATAAAGGACCTGGCGCACCATGCGATTCCTACATGTCTAGACAGAAGACAAAGGGATAGAAGGAGATGGGAAGAAGGAGAAAGACTAGGAGGGTACAAAGTGAACAGGATATGAAATGAGCTAGGTTCCCTAGAAACACCAATGATTGACTTCCCCTATTTGCCAATTTGACAGAAGTGTACTCCTCATCACCCTCTGTCCTTGCTCTGTCCTTCTTGAAGTAAAGCTGAGTTGGGGGGCAGTGTGAGATGACCTACTGAGAGCCCAGTCATACCTCTCTCAGGCCAGTCTTCCTGTCTCTGCTTTAGTTAGTGCCTGGAAAGGACAAAAACATTTATTCCTTCATCTCCAGAAAGACCCCCAGCCCCTGAGCCAGTGAGCTTAGTAGAGAGAAAAGTATTCCTGAGGCCAAAGTCACGAGCTCAGTCTTCATATGGGCCAGTGGAGCTTGCATAGCCATTACCCAGGCAATGTGCTCCACAGGGACCTGGGTGAGACAGTATGTCTGAATTTGCTCAAACCCATCCCCAAACAGTCCAAAGTGGGCCACCGGCATCATCTTCCTAGACAAGGACAGTCTGTTCTAAAAGGACACCTTTGATGGTAGAATTCCATCTGGGTGAATATATAGCTTTCCACCCCCACCCTTCATCCAGGATTCACAAGTAAATGAAGTCATTCTGATCTCACTCCATTTAGCAACCTATCATTGTTTTTTTAAAAAAAAAAAAAGCCAATAAGCTGGTTAGTGAATACAATCAGACTAGACCCCTTCTCCCCCACCAAAACAAAAAACAAAACAAACAAAAAACTCTTTGAAGAAATGTTGAAAGTAATCAAGATCTGCTGAGCTTGACAGTTTCCAATAGTTTTCATCTAGCAAGGTGTCCAAGTGAAGCGCATTGCCAACAGTGCAGGAAAACTCATTCCACAGAAGTACACTGAAATTCTAAATGTCACCGGTATGGTTCCATAGTCTTCTACCAATAATTGAAAATACAGCCTGTATTTTTTCTTTTGCCCAGGTAGGCAGCATTCCAACATCCCCTAGTCTCTAACCTCATTTTTCCATGCAATAATCCATCAGTTGTGCTACTGATGAAACAAACACCCCACCCCACCCCCAATGACTAGTAGTGTCGACATTTGTCTCAACAATGGAGAGTATTTCTGAAGAAATTCCCTCCTGTTGGGAGATCTGACAAGACCGTATCTGAAGTAGATGCCTCTGTCCTCTACTTAGGTCAGGCCGACTGAGAGTTCGATTTGTTGCTAGGTAGAAGTTTTTCAAGCTGGCTGCAGAGCTGGAATTGAGGACATATTTATAACTAGAAGCAAATAACAAGCCTAAAGGAATTTGTTTGCTACCTGTCACAAACCAGGCCAGACTTCCTGAGTTAACTCTGCAGTTGCCGGAAGTTGTAAATACCATTTTCCTTCCCCTTCTAAAGTATGGTCTCTTAAAAGACCTTGCCAATGTTCGAAATGTCTCTTTATGAAGATGAGAATTTGTCATTGGTGGGAAAAACTTATGTTGAATACATAATACTTAATTGAGTACACTCAATACTTAAGCACTGACCCTGTCCAAGGCACTGCAGGGCTACAAGGAGGTAAATGACATTGTCTCTTCCTGTTCAGAAGCTACATAGACTTTTCACACCTGAAATAACATTGCTTCTACAAACCCTTCCAACTTGTTTCTCTACTTGAGTTGGGGAAAATTTGACCAGGTTAAACTAATATTCAGTCACAGACATTGGCCGAAATTAAAAAGCAACCCAACCCACTACAAGCTCTAAAAGGCTGTCACTGGGAACCATATCATTAGAAGGCAACCTTGGCTTTATAGATGACTGATTTTAGGGGGATTTTAGTTTACCAAATTTTTTGCTAAGGAAACATGAGTATGAAAATGCGTATGATAGCAGAAGGCACCCTAACAACAAAGATAAGACAGATTTCCACATGGCCCCATCAGGTCTGGCTTGTTTTGTGACAGGTAGTGAATTACTTTAGGTTTGTTGTTTGTTTCTAGCTACAAATGTGTCATCAGTTATAGGTAATGGGCTTACTCCTAAACTGGGACACTTGATAGGCCTGGTCCTCTTGGTCCTAAGAAGAAATTGTCACTTTTAGAGGGCCAGAGAGAGTCTGGGATTTGGCTGCCACCACTCAAGAATGACCTGATAAGAAGCTTTCCAAGGCACTATTCCTGGAAGATAGCATATTACTTAGTGCAGGGCACTTGACACCGTTGTTGAATTCTATATACAGGAGAACTTGAAGCCAACTGATTTAAGTTTGGAAAACAGAACTCAGGAATAAACTGAGTGGGTTTGATTAGCCCATAAAAGAGAAGGTCAGGGGAAGGCAATAAATGTTTCCTGGAGTTGAAAGGGGAAAAGGAAGCAATTGAGTTCAGTGTAAGACTATCACCTAACATTGGCCAAGGAGAATCATCTTCAGGTTCTAAAAAAGACAGACCCAAGACTATTGAGGTAATATTAAAGCCCTGGGTAGATAAGGAGATAAAGAGCAATACCTAAGCATTCTAAATGTGTTCAAATCTCTTTCTCAGCCCCAGTGAATTTCAGGAGGGGGGCGGTGAGCACTTGGAAAGGAAGTGGTAACTTAAAGAAGCAGCATCAGTTTCATGTGATTCCTCTACTTGACATAAAGGGAAAACACTTGACAGGCTGGTTTGCAAAAATATAATTTGCTATTTAGTCAAGGCTGCCAAGAAAACTGTTGGAATTTTAGTGATTAGTTCAGCAACTTGGGTTGAATACAAAATACTGGCTCTAAAGGGATCCCCATATCAGCTCCAGTGCCAAAAAGCACCTCACTTTAATCTTGAGTCTCAGAGAAATCCCAATGGTAAGCTGTTGAGATGGCACCTCACCACAAAGGCTCCAGAAAAAGAATGTGTCCCAGATATTACCCAGTTAAAGTGTCTTATGAAGGGACACACTGAGTATCTTAGAGCTTGTTTTCCTCTGTTATTCCAGACATATGACATGGAGCACACTTTCTACAGCAATGGAGAGAAGAAGAAGATTTACATGGAAATTGATCCTGTGACCAGAACTGAAATATTCAGAAGTGGAAATGGCACTGATGAAACATTGGAAGTACATGACTTTAAAAATGTAAGTTGGAGTTTCTTCCTCCCAAGGGTTCCCACTTAAAATATTAGAACATTTTAGTCAAGTTAAAAATAACCTTTAGCCTCCACTTAATTTATAAGACAAAGCTTTCCTTTGAATTCAGACTTTGCCATACTGGGGCCTTAATAGATCAGGGAACTCATTAACTTTGGCTATTTCAGGAAGTTTTGTGTGTGTGTTTATTTTTTTTTGTCTGTCTATAGGGTTACACTGGCATCTACTTTGTAGGTCTTCAAAAATGCTTCATCAAAACTCAGATTAAAGTGATTCCTGAATTTTCTGAACCAGAGGAGGAAATAGATGAGGTATGTAAGAATATTAATAGTGGTAGGAAAAGCCATCATTTATTGGGTGTCAACTATATGCCAGATACTGTACTAAATGCTTTACTCTCATTTGATTCTCATAATGACCCTATAGGCAGGTCCTATCATTATCCCCATTTTCCCATGAGGAAACTGGGTTCAGAGCCAAAAAGTGACTTGCCCAAGGACACAGTGAGGAGAAGATTGGGATCTTGAACTTGGGCCTTCCAAAAAACTATAGTTAATGCTGTTAGGTGCAACACTATATTTTTATACCTGAGTAGTCATTAACATTATGTACATTTGCTTCCAAACCAAAGATTTCTAGTAAAAAGGGGTAAGTCAGAGGAACAAAAATAATCCTGCTTAAAGATAAAGTCTTAAAAAATAAAAGTCCCAATGCTACCTGAGATCCTTGACACTTATCACACTGTGGCATTCACTTATTTTAAAAATTTCAGTTCATTCACCTTACCATTGTACGCTGGGCTGTTAATAGAATAATCCATTTAACCTCACCTGGAAAGGCAAAAGCAAAGAAGGTGAGAACTACAGTGTAATACAAATTCTCTGAAAACATATTGCCAGGCCAGGGTAAGGTAACCTAAGATACTGGTGCAATCACTAACTGGCCCCCGAAACCCTAGTGGGAGATGGAGGATTATGGCCCAAAACACAGCCATCACTAAAGCCCTTGAAGCTCTTAATGATTCCCTGATATTCTGTCTGTAACAGTATGTTGCTATCAGTGAAGCAATAAGGGGAACCTTAGCTAAGGCCATATTGTGGCAGCATATTCTCACTGTAGCCAGGAAGAAACAAATATTTGTTTGGTTTGTTTGGTTTTGTCTTAGTGTTTAACTGGCAAATCTAAAATGAAATTATGGCAATGCCACAGTGGCCTCTATATATACATAAAGACTCCTTTCTTCTCTCTCTCCTCCATTCTTTTTCACTATTTTCCTATAGCTCTTCCCACTTTAATTCTTGCCTACCCATTCATCTTTTGCTTTTGCTTTTCTTGTTTTGGGGGTGGGGGTGAGGTGGGATAGGGAGCACTTTATCCTTTTCTTTTTTTTTAAGATTTTATTTATTTATTAGAGAGAGAAAGAGCGCACAAGCAGGGGGAACAGCAGGCAGAAGGAGTAGCAGGCTCCTCGCCCAGCACGGAGCCCGATGCGGGACTCGATCCCCGGGACTCTGGGATCATGACCTGAGCCAAAGGCAGACGCCCAACCATCTGAGCCACCCAGGTGCCCTATGATTTTCTTTGCCCAAGTCTCAGAGCTATCACCGGCTTTCCCAGACATGCCACTGGTCTTCTTATGGCCAGAAAAATTACAGACACTTGTTGCTAGAATTTCCAAGAAAAAGAAGAAGCTTTCCCAAAAATGATGCTGTGCTCTCAAGGCCTATGGTAGTGAAAAATTTTGGAGATTTTTAAAAAATAAGCATAAATTCAATGCATCTAAAGAACAGAACAGCTTCCAGGATATTAGAAATTATTGCAAGAGGCAAGGGTAAAATGAAAAGAGAATCAATAGGATAAAAAGATACTATATGCTGCTTTTTACAGAAAATGATGTAAATATTTGAGTAGGGCCAGCCAGCAATGAAGCCCTGAACTAAAACAAGATTAATTTTTCTAAAAAAGATAAAGGCAAAGGCCCATAATATCTCATTTGGGCCCTAATTTATGCTTCAATTAATTTTGCCATATCTTTTAAATAACATAAGTATTTGTCTCGTGATAGTGAGATTACTTTATCTTCAAGAAAATCTATATATCTATTCAGGCTACAGACTTTTTTTATGAAATAGGTTTGTGGTTCTAGATGACAAAACCCCTCTTATTCTGTACTTTTCACCACTGTATCTATGGTTTGCGCATGCTAAACATGCAGAGCAGTTATATAAATAGCCCCGAGTTTGCTAACAAAGCTAGTCAGCATACCAACCTCATTTTTTCTACAGTCCCTTTCAATGCAGCCCAAGGTCTTTACAGACTCAAGGGCAAGGGAGCTAAGACTTTTAAATGACTAGGGGAAAAACTGTACAAAGCCAAATCTCAAAAAACAAACAAAAACCCTGAAATCATAAAGCTAGAAAGAAACCAAAAAGAAAAGTAGAACCCTTATTAGGAGTAGGTAGAAATGTCAAGGCCCAAAAGACAAGTGAGTAAGAAGTAGGTATACAAGATAACTACTTCCAGTACAAGAAACTGAAGAGAAGGCAATGTTCTTAATAATATAAGGAAAAAAAATACTGTGAGACAAACTGTAAACATCTAGAATGAAAGGAGTAAAATAGTGGTAAGGCCAGTGAAGTCACAAGCTGGAGACTTGACTTTAAGACAGAAAGACATCTTTTGTACTACAACTAGCCACCATTAACAGGCAAATCTTGTAAAACTCAAATATTAGGTTTGGTTGCTATTTAATTGATCTCACCAGCTTGGATTATAGGAGTCTTTTCAGCTGGAGATCAAATCCTGTTCGCAATCTTAGTTGCAAGCCTAAAACATGCCAGGCACTCACAACATCCATTTAAAAGAGCGAAAACAAATATAAATCACTCAATGTTCCAGAAGTCCAATTAAAACATACATGGCCCAGTGGGAGGCCCAGAAAATGATGGATAGCTTTCCTAGCTGTGAGTGAAATGGTAGCAGAGAAAACTCCTGTTACAATAAGCAGTCTTACTGTTAGATCGCAGAGAGGGATCAGTTGTTAACTCTCCCAAGGATACCTACTGCATGCACATAACAGATCTAGTTGACTGGTAGCCCTGGGATTGGAATTGTTATTCAGACTCAAAATAGAGTGTTTTCCAGGATCCCATAATGCCTCACTCATTTTATTAATTTCTCTGCCTATCCCTACCTTGAACTTACTTCTCTCAGAATGAAGAAATTACCACAACTTTTTTCGAACAGTCTGTAATTTGGGTCCCAGCAGAAAAACCAATTGAAAACCGAGACTTTCTGAAAAATTCCAAAATTCTGGAAATTTGTGACAATGTCACCATGTATTGGATCAATCCCACTCTAATAGCAGGTATGCCTTCTTCTCCTCCTCTTTCTCCTCCTCTTTCTAAAGTCAATAACTGGTTAATATTCTCATCATTTAGAGACTACATTTCTAAGAAAACAAATGATCAGCTTATATCTTGTTAGATGAAACTGTATATGCTGACTGCCAAGGGAGGAAGGAATTTTTCACAGCCAAGTTATATATCAGATAAATTAATGCTGACAAGCCTTTTAAATATCCCAGCAAAGATAATGCCACCCTAATGTGACTAGTGATAGCAAAAACTAATCTTTCTTTGCACATCTATATTCATTGCAGTCTGGTTACTAAGCTATTCCTCAAACCACTATGTACCCAACCCAAAAACAGAGGAGAGAAAGCCAAAACAGTGTACTGTTGTCTCAAGAATGATTCTGTGTGTCAAATGGTGGCATTCCCCCCTGAGAAGATAGGACAATCACGATAATACAAATTTCTTTGTGGCTGTTTTAGGAATCACTATAAAAGTAATTGAGAGCTACAGCTCTAGAGTAGAAGAGTCCAGCTGTCAACATCCAGTCAGTTCATAAGGAAAGCAAAAGTCTCTGGATGTCTTATTTTGTCCAGCTAACAGACAGTTTTGCCTCCCTCATTCTAGACAGCATAGATTACTATATGACTCAAGAGAGGCCACTCTAACCAATGCAGGCATCTACTGGTACTCTTTGGCAGCTTAAAAAAAAACAGGTGACAAAATACAATGTGATATTCTGGGCTGGATGCTAGAACTTCTGCTTCAGGTTCTTCTTCTAAAAGACATTAGTGGAAATAATGATGAAATCTGAATAAAGTCTATAGTTTACTTAATAGTATTATAATACCAATAGTATTGTACCAATGTTAATTTCTTAGTTTTCATAGTTGTACCATGACTATTTGAGATGCTAATATTAAGGGAAACTTCATAAAGAGTATATAGGAACTCTGCACTACCTTTGCAGTCTTCTGTAAATGTAAGATTATTTCTAAATAGAAAGTTGGTTTTTTTAAAATTTAAGACAGGAAAGAGAGGGGAAAAGGGAGGAAGACAGAGGGCACCAAAACAAATCCAGCAACCAAAAAATATTTACTGAGGGCCTATCATAGGTAAAATCATTGTGGGAGACATCTAAGTCCCCTGTCCTCATTTTTTAAAAAAGATTTTATTTATTTATTTAAGAGAGAGAGAGAGACTGAACATGTGAGCAGGGGGAGGGGGAGAGAGAGAGAATCCCAAGTAGACTCCACACCCAGCATGGAGTCCCACACAGGACTTGATCCCAAGATCATGAGATCATGATCCCAGCCAGAACAAAGAGTCCAAGGCCCAGCCGACCGAGTCACCCAGCCGCTTCCCCACCCCACTGTCCCCATTTTTAAAATTAGGGTACTAGTAAGGCAAAGCAGTAAGTGTTTGATACTAAATGAGCAAAGAATAGGTCTGTGTACATTGGAATAGTCAGATTTGTTTTGGGAAAGCTCTTTAAAATTGTAGCTTGTAGGAGTTTGGAAAAGTGGTTCATGCTTGCCTAAATGATGGCAGTGAGAAGATGCAATGAAGATCTGTATTGCCAACATCATAACCCCAAGCACTTCTTTCAGGAATCATTTGCAAAGCAGGTGAATCACAACTTTGTGTTTGTTACCTTAGTTTCAGAGTTACAAGACTTTGAGGAGGATGGTGAAGATCTTCACTTTCCTACCAATGAAAAAAAAGGCATTGAACAAAACGAGCAGTGGGTGGTCCCTCAAGTGAAGGTGGAAAAGACCCGCCATGCCAGACAAGCAAGTGAGGAAGAACTTCCAATAAATGACTATGTAAGTTACATTCATGTTACTCTTGTTAGAGGGATAGCAAAAAGCCCTCAAAAACCTCACTACCCCTTAGACCAAAGTCATTAAAGGAGAATGATCATTGTTTTAACAAAAAATATTTAAGAAACTTGGAATCCCTAGGAGGCTCATTCATAATCAATCTTGATCAATCTTGATTAGACTAAGGAATTTAACTTCTTACCAGTCCCCAACTCCTGTAGTCTTGTAGTCCTTCCCTGCTTGGTGGGCCTTTTCTTGGTGAGCCTCCCCTCCAACCCCGGTTTATTCTTCTTTCAGACTGAAAATGGGATAGAATTTGACCCCATGCTGGATGAGAGAGGTTATTGTTGTATTTACTGCCGTCGAGGAAACCGCTACTGCCGCCGCGTCTGTGAACCTTTGCTAGGTTACTACCCGTATCCATACTGCTACCAAGGAGGGCGGGTAATCTGTCGTGTCATCATGCCTTGCAACTGGTGGGTGGCCCGCATGCTGGGGAGGGTCTAATGGCAAGTTTGAGCTCAAGTGCTTAAACTTCTGGCAGCCAACATATAATAAATGCATGCTATTCAATGAATTTTGGCCTATGAGGCATTTGGCTCCTAGTAGCCAGCACTCCAGAATTACTTGTAGGTAATTCTTCTCTTCATGTTCTAATAAACTTCTACATCATCATCAATGGCCTGATTGCTGCTGAACACACTGGGTAAGTGTTTGCTAAGGATGTTTCCTGCGACTGAAATGGACCAGATCTGTCTAACACAGATGACAATGATGGAAACTTGCATTGTATCAGGTTTGGGGAATGGAAAAGAGCAAAGCATAAAGATTCTCAAATACCAGAGTTTACTATGCTGTATTGAGAAAGCAGAAATGAGGGACTGATGATATAATGTCCCCATAAATGATGCATAAAAACTTGTCCTTTTGTGTGTAGCCCCAATGTTTAATTATCTGAGAGACATATTGTAGTCTTGCTCAAGCATCTGTTATGCTGCTGGACAGGCAGTGAGTCACAGCAGGCCAGCACTAATACATTCCAAGTGCTCAGACTCAGCAAAGGAGAAAGCTAACCTAGCAAAAAGGGTCCCAGGCTCTCCTCCTGTAAACAAGAACTGAACTTTGGACAAATTCAATACTTTATAACATTCAGGCCTGGCTTCTCTTCAGATCAGTGTCTGGTTACATAACTTTCCAAGGCAATTGTCTGGAAAGGGAGATCCATAAATATCATTCACAAAAACAGGCGTCGTAGGATATCTCCAAGCTGAGGAATCATATGGGATTTTTTTCCCCTCCGAAACCACAAGGAACTAGCGGTATGCCATTTTCTTAAAGGAAGGGTAAGGCCTAGTTTCCGATCCTCCAGTACTTCGCTTGGGAAAGAGAAAAGGGGCAAAGAAGAGAGTAATAGCAGTGGTCAGAGGGTAATGTTAACCTTGATGCCCCAGCCAGTTCTAGTTTCAAAATTTCTGTCTACCAATCTGTCACACCTTCTAGTATCATTTAACTCTAGCCCCTTCTTGCTCAACTTCAAGGTTAATGTGTCATGAGAATATCTGTCTGGCACTTTCCATCAGAAAAGCATTTTCAAAGAGTAAAATCTTTACCAAGATGCCTGCAGGCCAGGAGTCATTTCCCCCTTTTTAATAGTTAAGGAATCAAATAGAAACAGATTTGCCCAAGGCTGAGTTAAAATTAACTGGTCATTAATTGATAATTAGCATACATGCCCGTACTTGGATTACCAATTTTCACAGAATGAGCAATTTCACATATCTAACAATGCAGTATCACTGAAAATATTTTCTTTTTTTATTAATGATTTAGAAGACATCTGAGAATTTTGGAATACTTCAATTATCATAATAAGCAATAATTTATAGCTGAAATATAAAAATGCAAAAAAATGAGATTAATTTAAGGTTGTGTGGACTTTATGATGTTCTCTATCATTGTTTTTAAGTAAATTATTCATTTTTAACAATGGTTTTTAAGATCAGCCAATAATTTAAAATTCTTAAGACATGCAATTTTATGCAGTCTACATTATACTATATATACTATGCTCTGTGGTGTGCAAATGAAGTAGAAGGTATGTTCCTTATATCCAAAGAAAAATAAGACACCCAAAATATATAAGTCCAAGTATAAAATTCAGACATAACTTAACTACAATTGTATAGGGCATGCTATATACATGTGCATAGACACATAGACAGATGCACACATACACATGGTATAGAAAGTACCCTGTCACATTTTAGGGCTGAGTTCCTATTAACATTATTTTATTATTTTATTTTTTTAATTTTTTTTTAAGATTTTATTTCTTCATTTGACAGAGAAAGAGACAGCCAGCGAGAGAGGGAACACAGGCAGGGGGAGTGGGAGAGGAAGAAGCAGGCTCCCAGCAGAGGAGCCTGATGTGGGGCTCCATCCCAGGACTCTGGGACCACGCCCTGAGCCTAAGGCAGATGCTTAAAGACTGAGCCACCCAGGTGCCCCCTTATTAACATTATTTTAATTCAGGATGCATTTCTTCATCAAATGAGATACCTCAACCTGCACATAGTTTCACATTGAGAAAGTGTGATCCCCTTAATGAGGCAGACCATGAGTTCAAAAGAAAATACAAGGGACATCCTTAAAGAACCATTCAAATCATCTCATGTTATTATGGAGGGCACATATTGCATGGAGCACTGGGTGTTATACATAAATAATGAATCATGGAACATTACATCAAAATCTAAGGATATACTGTATGGTGACTAATATAACATAAAAGGAGGGCACGTATTGCATGGTGTTATAAGCAACTAATGAATCATCGAACTTTACATCAAAAACCAGGGATGTACTGTATGGTGCCTAACATAATGTAATAAAAAATATTATTATAATAAAAATAAATAAATAAAAGTTATTATTAAAAAAGAGTAACTACCTCAAAAAATAAAAAGAAAGAAGAAAGAAGAAAGAAGAAAGAAAGAAAGAAAGAAAGAAAGAAAGAAAGAAAGAAGACAAAACAACAAACAAAACCAAACACATTAGTCTGTCATCTCATATAGGCCCAGGCCAGGCTGAGAGAGGGAAAGTGTGGTATCTATGTCATAGATTTTTGCCCCTCACTTGAGTTCTGTGCAGACTCCTTACATCATGCCTTGTACTGCCCTCAGAGAAACCCCATTGAAGCTAGTGCTGCCTCTTTTCCTTTCACCACCCCTTCCTAAACCTAGCCTCCCCAGCACAAGAGGTGACACCAAAGTAACTCTGACATTCCAAGCCAGAAGCCTTGCAGTAATTCCCTGTCCTCCACTCCAATCTCTCACCAAATACTGCCAGTTTGTCCTCCTAAACCACCCCTCAGTTATGCTTATGGTCTAAGCCATAGCTGTCACACCTCCTCCCTACCGAAGTCCCCAGGCTGTAGGCTGAAACTAGAACAAATGCTTTTAGATACAGTTAACTTTTCACTTAAAGATTTTATGAATGCCATTTACTTTCCTGAAAGTCTGTAATAGCTACTTACTACATTAAGGATTAGGCCTAGCTTGCATTCAAATAGTCCTTCCTCAAACCACCCTTACCACCACTTCATATTATTTTTCTTTTTCCACTACACTACCCACACTTTTGCTTGTCTCAGTCACATTAGCTTCATGCTCTATTTGTGCAGTCATCCCATCTCATTTACAGAGTTTTCTCTCACTAATTTGAGGAAACTGTAAAAACCCACTTTTTTCTTACCTAAACATGAAACCTAAATCCTCTCTGCTTCATTCTATGCCTGTGTAAGTTAATATATTACTCAATGCACGCATCATTTACATAGCAGTTTAACTTGCAAATTCTAGAAGAGGGCCCATATGCTTCCACATTTTGCTCTGTCCAGAACCTAGCGCAATATCAAAAGCATTTGGTGGTCTTCCAATTTTTTTTAGAATTTATTTTTTTAATTTAAATTCAGTTAATCAGCATATAGTGTATTATTTGTTTCAGGGGTACAGGTCTGTGATTCATCAGTCTTATATAATACCCAGAGCTCATTACATCACATACCCTCCCCAATGTCCGTCACCCAGTTGCCCCATCCCCCACCCCCCTCCCTTCCAGCAACCCTCAGTTTGTTTTCTAAGATTGTGTTTCTTATGGTTTGTCTCTCTCTCTGGTTTCATCTTGTTTCTTATTTTCTTTTTTTTTGGGGGGGGGTCTTCCAATTTTTTTATTAAAAGCAATGAGAAAGAAGAGAGGGAAGAAGGTCAAAGAAAAACAGGAGGTTGTAAAAGAGCACAGCTATGAGGCTCTTCAGAATATTACTACAAAAAGTTGGCCTTGAGTTCTAGTGAAATTTGGGATGAAAGTCCCTATCTTACTTAAATCCATTTTATCTTTTGACACAGTCCATTTCTACAAGTATGAAGAATTCTTCTAATCCCAGAATGATGAAAAGCATCAATGATTGCCCACAGCTCGATTATTTCCATTATAATGCAGGCTTTTTGCATTTTCCTCCCAATTTTCAATGATTCCACGTATAAAAAAGAAAAAAAAAGGCAAAAAGCACATCTGCCACGAAATCACAAGAAATATCATATTACCTTTCAGATTATTTGGGGATCTAAATTCCAATCAAGAAAAGTCAGGTGAGGCAAAGCCATCCATTGCTCCCACTCAGCATTAGGGCACTATGCATTAATGTGCTCAGCGCCTTCCTGCACACCTAAAATGGCTCTTTGGCAGGACAAGGGGCAAAGGAAA